>NC_134405.1:302235412-302543467 GCF_038048845.1 Mixophyes fleayi | reverse complement strand
AGTTGAGAGCCAATTCTTAAATCTTAACTAATCTAACCTCCCCCATTCTTTTTAAACTTGACAGGAAGTTACATTACCCAAAATCCAGTATCCTTTCCATCGTTAGTTCATAAGGAACCTGGTATATATATTTCTCTGGCCGTCCTTGTCTAAAGAAGAAAATAAAAATTAGTATCAGAAAAACAAAACAACACATTTTCATTTCTTTACTTTTGGCCCTTATCATCAGTCAACAAAACCTCAGACTGTATCCATTCAATACAATCTGAGTCAATGCAGCAAATGTTACTTTATCTCTAGTCTTCTGCCACTTACTTGTCAATTTGCTCTGTTATATTGTTCTTATTCTATAGCATCAATGCACCCAGGGTCAATTAGCTAGAACAATTGTCTCTACACAATGGATATCCCTTATCTACTAGTAGTACATATGTAAAAAAACAATCTGTAAAGTTACATTTTTATAACACTCAATATTGAATATGTTACATTTGTTATTTTTTATACATTTTTTTTTGTATCAGTTATACTTTCCCTACCTGTCCGCATGGCAGCAGGGGCGCACTTGCACTCATTTCTCTTTGCTTTGAAATGCTACCTTCCGCTGCACATGCTTTCTCGTGTCACATACTTAATTCCCAGTTTAAGTGATTTACACAAACATTTTTATCTCTAACTGTATACAATACCTTTGGACAAAAACTACCAAATTTAGGAAAAAGGTTTCACACATTCAACAATCATTTTGGCCCACTTATCAAAGTACGCCATTGCATACTTACCTTTTTTCCTACACATTACATATTTTGCCGAACCTATCTGCCTTTGCTTAACCCATACATTGACCATCTCACACATTTGTTTTGGTGCCCATGTGGAAATGGAATCCTCAATGCTTTGCAGCACAAAACTCCCGCTAGAGTTATTTTGTGGCTGTGGGAGAATTCTGTAAGCTGCGTCCACTCACTTCTTCTCCACTGTGTACCACTAAACAATACACGTGATTGCCAGCGTACCCAGCAATATAGAATAGAAATATTAACATTTAGTGCCCGTGTGGAAGCGGACTCCCCAATGCTTCGCAGCACAAAACAATATTCCGCCTTTCCAGTGTAGTTCTTACTGAGTACTTTACAACTAGGAGCACGAGATAATATATTGATCTCAACAATACCAGCCTTTCCAGCGAATTTCATCTCACCATCCACAATTTGCAAAATCACTGTTGCGTAAGCAATACGTGCGTCCGATCATCTTCAAGATCCATATAAGGGAGGAGCTCAAGGTACATGTTTGAGGCGCAATTTTTTTCTTCTTTTGGTGAGTGCAATACCATTGGGGATTTTGGATTTATTACCCCAACAAAATTGAAGAGCAGCATTAATATAATACACACAGTTTATTTATTTTTTTTGTTATCTTGATATTATTACACTATACCAAATATTTTTTGTTTATATGATCTGTATTGGATGTTCACTATCAACACAAGAAAAAACATAGAAAAACTTAGAAGCACACATTGAATATCAATTTAAGTATAACTGTTTATTCAATTTATGTGTGTCAATCACATTTCCATATGGGGAATATTCAGAGCGCTTGAATCACCTCATTATCTGTTTTCATAATTTTTTCAATTGGTGTATGGTTGTGGGAGGATTATTTAAAGTGCACTAGATTGTAGAGCCCGGTGAGATCACAATTATCCTTTTTCTATTTATAACGCCAAAATGAAGTAATTGTGTTCATTGTCCATTTCCATATTAAGAAAATATTTCACTGCATTAAGTCCTATTTCATGTTCTATACTTGTAAAAAGTGAATCCACATCATATGTGCATATCCACATCTCATTATTTACGTTAATGTTTTGTATTTTCCCAAGAACGTCTAATGTGTCACGAGTATGTGATAACAGAGTGGTAACAAAGTCCCGAAAATATGTATCAACATATATACTCACTTTTTCAGTTAGATTCTCTTTCCCCGACACAATTGGTCTTCCTGGTGGTTTACTCCAATTTTTATGAATCATTGGTAGGAGATAAAAAGTTATTCACCCAAATATAACCAAAGTTTCTTTTTTGCTTATCACTTCTCTTTCATACATGCAACTTATTAGCCTTTGGTAATTGTTTTAGCAAATTTGTAGTTGGATTAAAAAAAAGTCGCTTCATTTACTTGTATACCTCCAACCGATATTTGTCTTTCGGCCTGATGATCATATTGCCACCTTTGTCTGTTGGTTTTACTATTATGTTATCCCATTTCTGTATTTCTTTCAATGCTCTAATTACCTCTTTACTCATATTGGCCACATGTCTGGTATGATTTTGTTCAAGATTAAAAAGATTGCTTGAAATCAAATCTATATATGTTTGTGCCTGAGGGCATATCAAAATGTTAGAACAGAATGCGGACTTGTTTTTTTGTGTTTTGCCTATAGGTTTATCAGTCAATTGAGATTTTTGATGTATACCTTCTAATTGGATATCTTCCAATTTCATGTGTGGTAAAAAAAAGATTAATTTTGGAATTTGATATTTGGTGAGGATGTGGTACCTTTACTCTGATTATCTGTAGAATAATGTGTTTCATCTTGCTTCTGTTTAAGATGTTTATGTAGAAGTAAATCTCAAATCTATCTAGCTTAGCAGATGGTGAAAAGGTCAAACGTTTTGATAAAATGTCTTCTTGCGCCTTAGTTGTTTTTTTTATTATTATTACTATTATTATTATTAACCTTTATTTATAGGGTGACTCATAAGGTCTGCAGCACTGTACAGAGGGAAAACAACAAGACAGTACATGGTATAATTGTACAATACAGTAAACAAATAACACTACAACTTTCAACACAGCTACTGGGGGTGAAAATAGTATAGTTAGCGCGGGCTGAAACCTGTACCCAATAGCGTGGGTACAACTAACAGGTATGGAGACACCAAACGAGGTGCTAAGACAATGAAGGAGTTGATAATTTTTTTATAGATTTTATCACTGTTATGGATAGTTCTTGATCCTCTAGCATTTTGCTTTTTTTTAGTGGTATGTCTGTGGGTTCACCTCCCTTGCTCCTCTTCTTCTTAAATTTCTTACCCTCCTTTCTCATTCTTTTATATGGGCATCTATTTCTTGTTCCATTGTTCTTGAACCTCTTCCTAAAAAATCATGGTTATATACTTGTGATTCTCTAGATCTTAGGGGGTGATCCATAGTTTCTCCAACTGATGTTTCCATTTCTGAGGTGGTGTTATTTGGGGTATTGTTACTTTTTTATTTGTAGTTTTATGTCTCAGGGAGTTCTTCTTGAAGGTATAATTTTTCTAAAAATCTTTTTTTCTTTTCAATCACCAACTGTTCTATATAATTATTTTTTTTATATATATTATTCATACTCGCCAAACTTGGTTATATCTGTAGTATATTGCTCAAGTTTAATTTGATCATGTTTCATCAAAACCTGCATTAAATGGCACAATGAATGAGTGGCACTGGCAACGCGAGTGGCACTGGCAACCCGAGTGGGCCACATGTGCGCATTTGATGCCTCCCCTACAGGCAGATAACTACATTTCCCAGCATGTAGTGGGGAGTAAGAGCTTGAGAAGGAGCAGTTAAAAAAGGCAGTTGGAATTCTGAGGTGGACTCAGGGAGACATCCTGAGAGAGTTCTCTGAGGTAAGACAACTGGAGAGCTTAACGGAGGTATGGCTGAATCACTTATAAATAACTTATTTGTGGGCTGGATCATGTAGCCTGGCTGTCTGGCGTTACTGGATCTCAGATAATGCAAGCATCAAGTTTTAGCACATAACAGAGAAGTGTAAATATTATTAGCTCTGCATTACATGTAAATCCATGTTTGGTTAAACAAATTGAATCCTGATTCTAACAATAGCCTGTGAGGCTGTGCCCAGATTGGTATAAAAAGCCCTGTCTTGTGTTGAAAATTGTTCTTTCTTGCATCACCTGACCTGCTCCTGGTACCTTCAACCAATGTGAGCAAATAAACATACTTGCTTCAAAGACCTGAAGCAAGGAAAGTTCTCTACTCCTGTGACCTACAGATTAGACCCCAAGAGGTAAATGTATGAACGTGCGGGTTCTTCAACACCCGCGTGTTCAGCGTGTTCGGCGATTAAATTTCAAGCGGCGCTGCATTGTAGAGGGAAACTTCCCTTTACAATGCAGCGCCACTTGAAATTTAATCGCCGAACACGCTGAACACGCGGGTGTTGAAGAACCCGCACGTTCATACATTTAACCCCAAATCTAATTTGTTCCCGGCTGTTACTGAGGTTTAGACCCAGCTTTTTCTGGTACCACCGCTCTGCCGCTACCCAGCAGCTCTGGCCAGTGTGATAGGCCAGGGGGATCCATCCACAGCAACACGATCAATCGAAGAGGTCAGGAGTACCAGTTACACCAGCAAGGGGTACATTAGCAGCATCAGTTACCCAGAAGAAACCAATACTGGATGCTGGTAAGGAGTCCAGTGGTGGCAGCATTTGTAAGCCCCTCCTACTGCGGCAAGAGGGTGCATTTGGGATAACGGAAGGGAACAGTGGCAAAGTAAGCCCAGCCAGTTCCCAGCAACAACAGACAGGGTGACATAGGCGTTCCATCCTGTCACAGGAGGTCTGAGTGAAAGTGAGACCCCAGAGTGGGAGAGACAGAAGGGGAGAGTGGAAAAGGTTTCCCAGTGAGAGAGCTTACTGGACACCTGAACAGAAAGGAGCCATCTTGGATTCAGATACTGGAGAACAGTGGGGATAAGTAACCCATGTTTACCTTATTACTTATTCGCTTGGACTGAGTATTATGTTATTAGTCAGGTAGGAAACAGATGAAGAGACCAACTACATAGTAAATTATATTTGATATGGAGCCTTACTTTCTAGATTGCTGGGAACTAATATGTAACACCAAGGGGTATATATACTATGCAACGGTTCCGTAGAGCCACCGATTCCCAGTGCTTTGAAGAAATTTTTTAACAGGGAACTTATATTAAAGACAAAGCCCATTGGGTAAAAATACCCTCAAATGTGACACTAATCGAGTCACAAAAAATTGGTTATTTACTTTAAAGTAAACTTTCTAAACAGCGAATCAATTTGAGACAAGATGGAAATATGAATGCTTAAATTATAGAAAGTAAGTAGAAATACCTAAATATCAGAACTGATAATCGAATTCTGATCTGCATATACTTCACCTCATTATAATATTTAATACCTGTCTCAGTAAATAGATTAAGAAGCTACGATTGAAGAGTAATTAGATAGTAATATATATAGTGCATGAATAGGTAACAAAAACAACAGAGTAAACTGAATTCCTACCTCAATTAAAATAATATCATAATCACCATTTATTTATATAGCGCCACTAATTCCGCAGCGCTGTACAGAGAACTCACTCACATCAGTCCCTGCCTCATTGGGGCTTACAGTCTAAATTCTGTAATGCACACACACACACAGACACAGACTAGGGCAGTGGTTCCCAAACTTTCTCAGCTCGAGGCCCCCTTAGGGTCACCATAATTTTTCCAATTCAACCCTAAGCAAAAATAATTACCGGGTAGTCCCGTTTTTTAAGTAGTTGGGTCAAAATGACGTAAGATGTATTTAGACCCCTTCACCATCACATTGTGCCCCTTTATCATATCACTCTGTGTCCCCCTCTTCGCCATCTCACACCCTGTGTCCCCCTCTTCGCCATCTCACTCTTACCCCCCTTCAGCGTCTCTCTCGGTCCTCCTCCTTCAGCATCTCTCTCTATCCCCCTCCTTTAGTGTCTCTCTGCCCTTCTCCTTCAGCGTCTCTCTGTCCCCCTCCTTCAGCGTCTCTGTCCCCCTCCTTCAGCGTCTCTGTCCCCCTCCTTCAGCGTCTCTCTCTGCCCTCCCCCTTCAGCGTCTCTCTCTGCCCTCCTCCTTCAGCGTCTCTCTGTCCCCTTCAGCGTCTCTCTGCCCCCTTCAGCGTCTCTCTGCCCCCTTCAGCCTCTCTCTGTCCCCCTTCAGCGTCTCTCTGTCCCATTCAGCCTGTGTCCCCCTTCAGCGTCTCTCTGTCCCCCTTCAGCGTCTCTCTGTCCCCCTTCAGCCTCTCTGTGTCCCCCTTCAGCCTCTCTCTGTCCCCTTCAGCATCTCTCTGTCCCCTTCAGCGTCTCTCTGTCCCCTTCAGCGTTCTCTGCCCCCTTCAGCCTCTCTCTGCCCCCTTCAGCCTCTCTCTGTCCCCCTTCAGCGTCTCTCTGTCCCATTCAGCCTGTGTCCCCCTTCAGCGTCTCTCTGTCCCCCTTCAGCCTCTCTGTGTCCCCCTTCAGCCTCTCTCTGTCCCCTTCAGCATCTCTCTGTCCCCTTCAGCGTCTCTCTGTCCCCTTCAGTGTCTCTCTGCCCCCTTCAGCCTCTCTCTGCCCCCTTCAGCCTCTCTCTGCCCCCTTCAGCCTCTCTCTGCCCCCTTCAGTGTCTCTCTGCCCCCTTCAGCGTCTCTGTCCCCCTTCAGCGTCTCTCTGTCCACTTCAGCGTCTCTCTGCCCCCTATAGCGTCTCTCTGCCCCCTTCAGCGTCTCTCTGTCCCCCTTCAGCGTCTATCTGTCCCCCTTCAGCGTCTATCTGTCCCCCTTCAGCGTCTCTCTGCCCCCTTCAGCGTCTATCTGTCCCCCTTCAGCGTCTCTCTGTCCCCTTCAGCGCCTCTCTGTCCCCTTCAGCGTCTCTCTGCCCCCTTTAGCATGTCTCTCTGTCCCACTTCAGCGTGTCTCTAAAAACAATATATATATAAGATTAATGCATTTAGCATTTTTTATCTATCACTGGTTTGTATCAGTTGTCCCATTACACCATTATTTTGCTGCTTTTATAAAATAATTAGAAATAAGATTGTTTTTAATATTAAGAGGAGTACAACCTTCTTCGCAAAAATTCACTTTGTTATTGACTGTATGTGCACTACGATAAATAAACTCTTTCTTCCTATTCTTGAGAAGTAATATTGTCAACATGTTGGTAAACTGGAGGAGGGGTTGTTAAACTATAACGTGGGACTATAATGAGCTCTGTTTTGCATATATTGAATTTTAGGTATCATTGGAACATCCCAGTGGAGATGACAGAGAGACAGTTAGACACATGGTGTAAGAGAGTAGGAGTGAGGTCAGGGGAGGAGAGATATCTGTGTGTATCATCAGTATAGTGGTGGTAGTAGTGGTGGAAGGGAAGGCCAAAGGAGTGTAATTAAAATGAGGTATAAAGAGAGATAAGCAAAGTGCCATGAACAGAGCACTGAAGATCTTCAACAGATAGAGGAGTTGAAGAGAAGATATGATAGTAGTAGAGACACTGAAGGAGCATTTAAAAAGTAGGAGTTGAACCAGTATAGTACAGGGTTTTAAAGGCCAAAGGAGCAATTGGTGTCAAGGAGAAGAGGGTAGTCGTTCATCATTATCAGCTATTTATATAACACTACTAATTCCGCAGCGCTGTACAGAGAACTCACTCACATCAGTCTCTGCCCCATCAGAGCTTACAGTCTAAATTCCCTAACATACACACACATAGACAGACACTAGTGTCAATTTGATAGCAGCCAATTAACATTTTTGGAATGTGGGAGGAAACCGGAACACCCGAAGGAAACCCACGCAATCACAAGGAAAACATACAAACTCCATATAGATAAGGTCATGGTCAGGAATCGTACTCATGACCCTAGGGCTGTGAGGAAGAATTGCTAGCCATTAAGCCACCGTGCTGCATGTTGTCTTGAAAGTATAACAGAGGTCAAGGGGAATGAGTATGGAGATGTGACCCTCAAGGCCATGAGTAGATTATTGGTTGCTTTTGTGAGGGCAATCTCGAGGGAGTATAGAGGGTGAAGGGCCAATTTCATTGTGTCTAGAAAAATATGAGTGTAGAGAAAGTGGGTCAAGAGGTTGTGTACAAGTCTCTCAAGTAATTTGGAAGGGGAAGAGAGAAATGGGTTGGTAGCTGGAGAAAGGTAGTCTCAAAAGTTGTTTACTTGAAGATAGGAGATAAGATTGGCCATATAACAAGCTGATGGCAAGTATTGGGGATGTGTGGAGCAGTTATTATAGAACAGGATTGAGGGGATTTCTTGAGGGTAAAGAGGAAGAGAGGAGTGTGAAAATCCTAGTCCTCAATAGCAGTAGAGAAATAACTGACTGTGGGTACGTGAGTAGAGGAGAAAGTGGGTGTGGGTTGATTTATATGGTGAGAGGAAATTTCTTGACTAATGTCATTGATTGTGCCTTTGAAGTAGGTGGCAACATCATGGACAAAGAGGAAAGAAGAGGAGATAGGTGGGGTGAACAAAGAAGAAAGTTGTCAGTGGCAAAGAGACTATTGTTATTGGTCAAGTTGATGGATATTGGATATCTAAATTGGGTATGATTGGTGAGAGAGAAGGTGTATAGTAAGAAGACAGGATACCTTTGTAATGAAAGAACCATGCATTGAGCGACATTTTCTCTATTTATGCTCAATGGTACAGGAGCACTTTTGCAGGTGACTGGTCCAGTAAGAGTGTCAGGTTTGTGGGTTGGATAGTCAAAGATGGTGTGTGGTGGCTCGAGCTGTTCCATCTAGGACTGCGGTAAATGTAGTGTTGTAGAATGAGACAGCAGCATTAGGGCAGGACAGGTTAGAAATTGCAAAGAAGAGTGGTTCAAGTGAGGCTGAGAAGATTATTGGCTCAAAGCCGTTTAGATGTCATTGTGTGAGCACGGATTTATATGCAGGTGGGGCTGTAGGAGGCCAAGTGGGTTATAAGGAAAGGAACAGGAACACAGAGGTTGAGAAGCTCTATATGGCACAGAGACGGGAGAACATGGGGTCCGGAGAGTGCCAATTTTGATGAGTGGGAGATTATGTCCACTGAGTGAGACACAGGAGGAAATAAGCATGAGGAACTTAGAGGCTGCGCCTGCTGGGTTGCTTAAGGGGATGTAAATATCCCCTAGAATAAGAGTGTCTAAGTCACTGGAAAGTAAGAAAGAAAGTCAGGGGCAAAGTTGTCAGCAATTGGCGCTTGGTTATGATAGATGACATCAGCACGGAAGAGGAGTAGAGAAATGAGATTTAGTTTGTCGACTGAAAAGTGTGTACATAGAGGGGCAGTGAGACTGAAGAAAATGTCATATTAAAAGGTTGAGAGTAGCTGAATCAGCTAGTCTACAGGGCAGAGGATGGGTCGAAGTAAATAAAGTTGATGCTAATCAGGAGTTACAGAGGGATTAATTGGTAACTGAGAGCATGAATGAGAAAGTGAGAAGGTTATTTGTAACAATAGTGAAAAAAGAAAATGTGCTATGGTGAGCGCGAGAGGAAGTGATAGGTAAATAGCAAGTGTGGTGTGAAGGTGACAACACAAACGGGTGCATTGGGTGGAGGGTAACAGGAATTCTTAGGAGAGTGTTGGATGTTGTCCTCCTGTAGCAGTGTTTTCATGAAGAATGTTCAGCTCCTCTTCATCTCCTGTTTAGCTCCTGTTTAAATACACATGAACACTAGCTATACAGTTTTAACTAAGGCTTACAGCTTATACAGACTGAATATAAGTATGCATGCCATTAACTAAATAAAAACTGCATATCTGATCTTATAAAGGATAACTGGTGCATAGATGTAAAGATGGTATAGGATAACTACCTGTGGATGAAAGGAAGGATGAAAATATTAATAATTTTTCCTAACCACTCATCTAGTGTAAAAATAACTAATAAAAAAGACCTGTGTATCTCTCACTATGATATATCAATCAGCATACATACTCGTAACAGACCACACATAGAACTAACCAACACACTAAAACAGATGTATAATAAAATTAAATAGCACCCAATTATATTGCCATATACATTTTTATTTTACATATATCATAGCTGCACAAATTTTACAAGTACTCCTGTGGCATCTTTGGAGACTGACAATGAACTCACACTTATGATATACTTTTGTATTTGATATGTTTTATAGGGACATTGGAATTGTTGCATTACTGTTCTAAAATCCTGTTACTGAGATAGAAATCTGAACTGTTTGCTAACCAATCCACAGGCATGCTAGGAATCTGTAGTAATAACAGTACTAACACCCATGGCGTACTGAGGGCTAGCAAATGCAATAAGCCTCGTTGATGCAGCACCCCCAATCATTTTTAAAACTTGTTTCCTAGGGAGGACACCATTTGACTATAAATAAAGTGAGAGTAAGTGTTAAGGAATTAACAAAATCTATTTAAAGAGTGGTAGGTGTGTTTGTTTCATTTTTATTTTTCCCAAATTAGTAGCTGTTTGGTCTCTAGATCTTCACAGGTTTGGCAGATTGGTTGGAACCTCACACACAGGCATTAGATGTATTAGTTTAAACCAAATCCCAATTGAACCAGAGGAACCATAGTTAGAGCCCCTGCTCTCTGAAATTATCTAGGGTCAGTTACACAACAACCATCACCATCAGGCCTGTAACATAAAATAGATCTAAAATAAGTTTTTGCACAATAAGTGAAGACCTGAATTTTCAAGGAATCTGGCTTCCATTCTATAGCTTCCCATTAAAAAGGAGGTCCTGGTAAGTGCTTTAAATTGTAGGATAAAATTAATGAGGATACAATATATATATATATATATATATACAAGTTAACCCGTGCATGATACTCATGCATTCTAGTCAAATCAAGCTACTTAAGGTGTTAAAAAGGTTCTTGTCATGCATTTGGGCCATAGCCCAGGCCTCCTCAGGGTAAGAGCGTTACTTCCCGACGTAAGCGCCCTTTTTTAACGTGGTTTTGTCCACATGTCACCACCTCATCATTCTTCTCCATCATCTCTTCCTTCATTTTCATCGCTACATCTATTCAGATGTCTATCCAGACACAGGGATCTCTCTCAGCGGTCCTGAGTATCACACTCCTCTCGTTCTGTCACCCCCGGCAACCACCAACCACTCCCCACTGTCACCCCCGGCAAACACCAACCACTCCCCACTGTCACCCCCGACAACCACCAACCACTCCCAACTGTCACTTCTCCTTCAAGAAATATATATATATTTTTTTAAAATCTTTATAAACACTTTTACCAATTAACAAATTAAATTAATAAATTAAAAACATCTTAGTATACCAAATTTCAGCCGTTTCTGAATTTTTTTCTCCACACACACTAAGAATTTAGTAGGTCAGTGTATAACTCCGCCCAGCAGGTGGCGCTGCAGCTTGGTTTTATTTTTTACACACACAGACAGACTAACACACGCCACTAAGCATTTATATTATATATATATATATATATATATATATATATATATATATATATATATGATGAATCACACTATATGCTACAAGGTTTTAGATGGAAGTCAAATTACAAAAATAATGTACATATTATAAACAAAAATATGTGCTCTTTGCCTTGAAGGTAAATCAGTCAAAAGAAGCAAGTAAGGCATTTACTACCTAATTTGTCAAGGGAGGACAGTTAATGCAACTTAAAATCAATAGCTTATTGGCATTCACACGTGAAGCACAATATGGAACCTTTTTAAAACCTATTACCTTCTCAGACACAGTAATGCTGAGCCTACAATTATATTAACAACATTTTTAGGTTGTCAGGCTTGTGTTGCTACTGTATAAATCGCATAAAAATCTTAAGGTGCAAATTAAATATTCAGTATTCAACAAAATTGTAATATTTCCAGGAAAGATAAGAGGACTTTTTTGTATTGTTCTCAGTTAAAACCAGTGTAAATGTGTCATATTGTTGGAAAGTATAGATATATTTTCATCAAATACACAATAATATTGTAATAGACATGACAAGTAACCATTGATGTGTAAGCCTTGGACTGTATTCCCAACATTGTACAACATTTATACAATGGTCCTCAGTGGAACTTACACTGGTTTGTGAGGCTGTCATACAATAATCTAAGTTGTATCATGCTGCAATGTTGTTGTGTCGTACCTGTTGCATCCAGAAATTGTGTTGATGAAACTGAAAGAGAGATGCGTTGTATTGCACTTTTCACTTTAAGTCATATGATAAAGACACATCACTAACATAACTAATGTGACAAAAACACTGGAAACACTGGAAGAGTGTTATTGGGCAGGTATTTGTGTCCCAGGTTTCTGACCTACATGTTTTAAAAACCACAGGAAAATGTTTGTTTGCTTTTAAATGGCGAGATTTCTGGTTTTAAGGTGGCTATGGGCGGACGTGACGCCTATATAAAATGTAACCCCTAATCCTTATTGTAACCTTAACACTAAATGTAACCCTAACCCTAATCCTAACCCTAACCCTAAGCCTAAATCTAACGGTTAGATTTGATTAATACAGGCGACGGTCGTGGCATTGTCGCCTTAAAACCGACAATCTCATTGTGGCCATTTTAAGTGACGAGAATCCCGCTGCCTGTAATTTCTACAGTTGCAGGTTATATTAGTGTCACGCTGTAGGCCTATGAGGCTGAAGATGATATGACACTAACCGGTATTGGTGCCACTGGTCAAACAGGCGCGGAGTCTAACGTACCCCTGGTGTTCACCAGGGACCCCCGCAAGGAGGTTTGGACTTCGCAGCAGAGAGCACGCAGGTCGCGGTCCTGTTAGCCAGTTACCAGTGTAGCGTAGAGAGGTCAGACGGTTCCGGGTCACAGCAATCAGGAATATCAGGTACAAAAGGGTAATCCAAAGAATAGTCGCCAAGCCGAAGTCACAGAACAGAATGGGTCACACAGAAGAGTAGAATGGTTGCCAAGCCGGGGTCACAACAGGTAATCAGGAATCAGAATACTCAGGAGTATAGAGGAATAGGGAAGCCAGGAACACTGGTGGTGAACCTGTTACTCTGGCACCCTAATGGCGCCAGAGGCAGGTTTAAATAGAGTCTAGACTGAACTGATTGGTGGAGAGCGGAGGCGGCAGCGGGAACAAAAGCAGCGTCCCATTGCCTAGCAACGGAACTGAGACCAGGGCGCATGCGCCCGCTATCCGGAAGTCCAGCGGCAGCCGACGGGGAGATCAGACGTCCGTTCCCCGTCTGACAGGGAAATCAGCGGGGACGGCGTCTGACAATTAGTTGTGTATCAGCCGTGTCGCGCATGTTCTCTGTTTGTTTAATGATAAGTCTGTATTTCCTCCTTGTAATCACCATTTTTATGTCGGTATAACTATTGTCACGATTATAACAATAGGAAAAATTACTACCACCGGCTGGACCATATACAGTAAACCAATTCATATTCATGACAAATTCAAATTGTTAAATTGAAGAGTTTGAACAGTATAAGAGACCAGATACCCAGAATCCCTTTATTTCTATACTGCTGTATAGGAAGGACAACATGTACCTATCTATCACTAAGACCACACATCCTGCTACATTTTATTTGACAATCCTATGTTTTATAGACATCACTTTTGTTTTTTTGCATCATGTAATCCTGGAAGCTAAGACATTTTTAGCAATATTTTCAATTGTAAAATGTCCCCTTTATATTTTCCCATAAATATTAGTACAAGACATTTGGGAAAATAAATAATAAATGCATATTCTCAACATTCTGTGAATTGTGTTTGTGGCACATTACATTACTAGCCACATTTTTCATTTGATAGTGTGACTATATATACTATGTGTAGACGCCACAACAGGTGTGATCAGCTCAGCTCCCCCAACATAAGAAAGGTACAAGGAGAAGTCTACTATAAGGAATATTAGTATGTAATAATGCGTGAGGACCGGGTGGGTTGAATCAAATGTAAAACTTTGTATGTGGCACTGTATGTAAGCTGTAAATTTTTGTTTCCTTGTGTAGCAATATGGGTGCAACAAGTGCTATAGAGAAGATGACACTTTTACCAAGAATATAATTATTTAATAGATAATTTTAGGATGGTAATGGAAAGCAATGGTAGAAGAATGACAGATGAAATGTAGAAAGACATTATGTACATAGGTTTTGGAGTAAAATAGTTTTAATTATTCTTTATTTTAGGCGAATATAGTAAATAGAATTGTCTGACAATTATGTTTCAAAATGATAAATTGTACTTGACATTTAATCCAGCATAATTTTGGTCTCTGGATGAGAGATAAATGTGTTTTTCCATTAAAAGTGTTAAACTGAAAAATTTCTGGAATTAGAAAATTCTAAGGCCAAGGTGCATCAAAAAATGTTTCTATCATTTTTCATTTGACTTGAAGTGCGGTTTTCAAATGCAAGTTTCCTAAGGCAAAACCATACATAAAACTGCATTATCAAACAGCCAAGGCTCAAAGACACAATTATGGTTTCGAAACCTGGGAACCATACAAACGGAGCAATATATCAAGCGTTAGCTTGAAAAACTACACAGCAATCAACAGAAAAAAAGACAGATATTTTAGACATGGTTCTGATTGTCGAGGTTATTATTATTATTATTATCATTTATTTGTTAGGCGCCACAAGGTATCCGCAGCGCCGCACACAGTACCAACAGTAGACTATACAGGGTGAAACCATACAGAACAATGAACAAAAAGTACTAATACTTCAGAAACTCCGGCCAGTCATATGCAGTAAAGACGGAGCGGAAATACAGGTATGGAGACAGGAGGGGAGGGGGCCCTGCTCATATGAGCTTACATACGAAGGGAGGGTAAACAGACCAAGCACAAGAGGAAACAGTTGAGGCAAGAGATAGAGAAGAGAGGAAGAGCTAAAGGGAGGAGATAAGGGTTAAGTAGATGGTTGGCAGGCTTTGAGGAAGAGGTGAGTTTTGAGTGCACGTTTGAAGGAGCACAGAGTAGGAGATAGACGGATGGAATCAGGGGGGTCGTTCCAGAGAAGGGAGGCAGCACGGGAAAAGTCTTGGATTCTCGAGTGGGAAGAGGTGAGAAGAGTGGAGGAGAGGCGGCGGTCGTTGGCCGAGCGCAGGGAGCGGGCAGGAGTGTGAATGGAGAGGAGGTTAGAGATATAAGGGGCAGTAGAGTTGGAGAGAGCCTTGTAAGTGGTGGTGAGGAGTTTGAAAAGGATTATGTAGGGGAAGGGGAGCCAGTGTAAGGCAAGACAAAGAGGGGAGGCAGAGGAGGAGCGGCGTGAGAGGTAGATGAGTCTTGCGGCCGCATTGAGTATAGAGCGGAGGGGGGGAGAGACGGGAGTGGGGGAGGCCGGCGAGGAGGAGGTTACAATAATCGAGGCGGGAGATAATGAGTGCGTGGATGATAATTTTGGTGGCATCCTGAGAGAGAAAAGGACAGATGCGGGCGATGTTGCGTAGTTGGTTGCTCAAATCTCATGCGGTTTGAGTATGATGAATATAAAAAGGGATAAAACATTGATACTGTGGATTGTAAAAATGGTGAAGATTGGGGAAATTTATGGCATTCTCAGTTTGTTGTAAATGCTGTACAAAATATAGAGGAGAAATAGTGTTAGGAGACTGATAGGAGGACATCAGCAGCACCATGTGTTGCAGAGGTTCCAGAGGACATACACATGGCCGAATTCAACAAGGGGCAGATCTGAAGATACATGCGCTGATGAATTAGGGTGTAGGTCTGCACAGGTCTACTCCACAAGACACTGCAGGATATGTCCAAAGCCTATGTGGATTATACATTAGCAAAAAAAAAAATATTAAATTAATTAAATTTGTTAATAATATAGGCAATAATGAAAAAACTGTTTTTTTTCCATGTAATACATTTATTAGGATGTTCTAAATATCTACTGAACATTAAATACAATTTTACAGTTGCAAACACATGTGATAGCATGCATACGCGTCTGTCAACACTAGTACTTAGGACTTCGACAAGCCCTGTAGCTGAATGCAAGAGATATAGCGGAAAAATAAGTACTTTTGAGATGCCCAAAGCTTGAATCGGGCATGGCTGTGTGTGCGAGAGTTTGGCATGTCCCCTCTCAGAAATCGTAAGCTGTAGTAAGTGTATTTTGCGTAGGAAGATGAATTGAATGTTGTTGTGTTTTGCTGTGTATGGTCCGGTTCTGGGCATGCGCAGAGAGATTTTGCGTATGATATGCACAAAATAAGCAGATACGGGCCTTGATGACTCAGGCCCATAATTTTTTGGGAGGTTTAGATGGCAGACTTGTTAGTTTCAGTCCACCTCATCACAGAGCAAAGATATGTATTTACAGATATCACTCTGCCAGTGTCCTATTTTGTATGTCAGGCTATCCTGTTACGTGTCATGACTTCTATATGCTGCACCTTACATGGCAAGCTTGAGCAAGGGGACATTCTTGAGGGATGACTACTGGGTATGTAATAAAAATGATTTCTTTGTGCATTTAGCTTGTTTTGAATGGCTTACCTGTGCTAACTGACTTATTTTATTCCAAGTGCGTCATTTCAAGTGATTCTGGATACTGTTGTTATCTCTGCCTAATTATGCCTCTTTGAAGCCTCCCCTTTTATCCTACTGGTCAGGGAGGTTTAACCCCTGATAGTAAGTGATTAGAGCATCAGATGCACAAACTTCATGAGTTTAAGTGCTTTCAGCAGTGACCAGCAGTCAATCAGTGACAACACCATACGTATTAGAGGCTGATACAGGGCTTTCCTGCCAACGCTGTGGTCCTTTAAAGGACTAACAGTCTGCCACCATAGACCTCAGCCAACCCCCTATCCTCCAATAAATGTATTTGATAAATATCCATAGACCTTCTTCGGTGAGGTGAACTCCATCACTTCTATATAAATTAATTTGATCCACCCTAAGTAACGGGTGATCGACCAGAAAACCCCGATGGAACATACCACATGCTTAGTGCCAAGATTCAGTTTTTAAGCATGTTCTCATAATAGGGGAGGGAAACTCGCCTTGCCAGCTAAGACGTGGGATCACATTAGACCAACCTAAGACCATGGCAGGCCATTGGATCTTCAATCTACAAAGGTCCTCTCTGATGTCTATAATTAGGTCTAAGGACTTTCCCTTACTCCTCATTGCCCCCCAGTGCACCAGCAGAATATCTGGCGACCCCGTGCGTCAATCTCAATGGCCAACTAGAGCCCCAGAGCCGGCCAACACAGACCCCTCTTACCTAGCCAGTGTATGTCCATGGGGCGAGAAACGGTGGACCAATTATGGGTCATACTGTGTCTCGACACCCGGTGCACAAATGAGTGCCCAACCACCCATATCTGCAGCTTCCTTGTTGGACCTATGAAACAGAATTAATCTAGCATCCATTTTCGACCTAAGTTGAATGCAATACATGTAATTCAATGTAGCTAGCTAGAGATGCTGTCAGGAATGGGGAACAAAAGTTGTAACACATATGAAGGTAAAAATCCCGAATGCATGTAACTAATCAGGTCTTGTTCCGGGAAAAAAAACAGGAAAACACCTTCATACCTTCTCTAAAAGCAACAAGCAGCTGAGCACTGGGTTACCGTTAAAGGAGACATGTCCTTCTATCTATTTGGCCTGATATATTTGTTTGTATGCTTCGGACTTTCATCTGCCCAGGGACTTAATTGAGGAAATGGAAGACCGGCCATGCAAGCGGATGTAGCCACCCCAATCCGAAAGGAATGGGTGCCGTAAACCTTTGGATACAAATTCAATGGGCCTTTTTTAAAGGGCATTAAATTGTTATTTGGTAAGTAGGAAACTATCCTCATGTATTTACCATAGATCTAGCCTCTACAGATTGTCTACATCATCCCCAGCATCATCCTGAGCCTGGGATATTGAACCAACCATCTCTGCCCAGCTGATTAGACTTCAACCTGCACAAGAGACATGTGTAGAAGTAAACAACATGTGCCTAGCTAACAGACCTGTACCTGTCGCGCACCTAGACTGGGCTGATGCGAAAGATGCCCAAAAAATGCCAGATAGAAGGCTGTGTGAAGCTAAAGCAGTTCATAAGCATCAGCTGTGATGGACCTTGGCGTGCAACAAAGCTTATCCAGCAAATAACCATCTACGGGCCTCCTAACATATTCCCCAATCAGCCAGTCACACGTCCCGCCTCTCAGGGTTTTGGATATCAGAAAACATTTTGTCAGGTCAGGATCCCTGTGCAATTGCTCCATAAACTAAATGCCCATCCAATGTGGTGGACATGGACATTTTGGAGGATCCTGTTTGATATAGTGACCAGCTAAAAGGCAGCATATCACTATGCTGACCTGAATCGCGAGACCCCAAATCCCTAGAAAGCTAGGAGCGCCTAGTGGATATGTCCAACGACCTTTCAACGAGTCCTGAGTTTTACAAGTGTCAAATTCTAAGCAGCGCAGCACTGGATATCTCAAGAGGGTAATCGCTCTGCTTCTTGATTGCGTGAACCACTCCAAGGTTATCGCACCAGAAGACTATGTGACAACAGCACAAATGCGAAGCTCACAGATCTGCTGTCACTACAATGGGAAACAGCTCTAAGACCAGCAACCTAATCTGTAGCTCAGTTCTGATTCCCCCAGAAAAAGGTACAACCCTCAAGAGGCCCTGTAAAGCCCTTGGTGTCCTGTTGGAGCATCCTGCAAAATACCCGACCCATGGGTATGATTTGTCACATAAAATTTAAAGACACTATTAAAGATTGTATTAGCCACATGGCCACTGAAGGGGAAGCCTGCACACTCAAAATTAACAATGTAATTTTTTGCACTTTGTCAAAGGGAGATGGCAGCAGCTCGCTCGAGTGTCTATCTCTATGCCTAAGAAAGAAAGGCATTGAGAGGGCCTTATGTCTTTCTGTGATCTATGGGAACTCCAAGAACTGAGAACAGGGCCGGCGCCGCATGCAATGTGTCCGCGCACTTTGGCAAGTTTGTAGTGCCCACTATCAGAAAATCATTCAGGTTGTGAGCAAAACTGTGGTGGCCAGTTACAACCTGGACACACCAGTGTAGGAAGAAGCTAAAAATCTTGAAATAAGCACAGCTAATCGAGCAACCCACAGAAAGGCACTGATTAATGTAGAAACTGTTTTGTAGACGAAAACCCATATATCGGAAAGAGTTCGCGTGTAGAGGCAGCAAACGAAAGGTGGATTCAATGTCCAATATCGCCATAAGGGCCCCATGGCTGAATTTTTTAACCAATCCCAGGGCAGAGTAGAAGGACTGGTAACAAACCAGGCTATAAGAGGGGTCAATTGCATCGTTAATTGATGTCCCCACCAGGTATGACAAATGTTAGGCAGTATTTTCCCACTGACTGAAGTTGAAAAGGGGCGGAGAAGGGAAAGTACCAAGCATGCACCCCAAAAGAATCTCCTTTGCCTGCCAATATGTTGGGAAAGGCGCATAAATTCCATGGGATGGTGGACCTTATTGTGCCCTTTATGGGAAGATAAAAACCAACGCTGAAACATTGCCAAAGGAATAGAGCCCTGGAAACATCAGGAAACAACCAAAGCCATCATTCAACGGCTTGGGTATTGATTGGGGGTGAAGCCATAGTGGAGAGGAGCCCGGGAGCATCTCTGCCTCTACCAGCACCTGTGGTGGCCTTAGGGCAATCCTTGGCCCAGGGCGCACATGGCATTATTGAAAGCGATCCACCTGTTTATGCTGGGGATGGGGGTACTAAACGTCCCCGGTGCCGAAAATCATCTAAACCCGCACTGGAACACATGAGCTCCATCCATATCTCTACATCCTTAAGCTATAGTGGAAAATTCATATGGCCACTGTCAAAGTAATAATTAACCTGCTCATTTCCATTACTACTTAAAGAGAAGATTATAAAAATCTTATACACCACTCATCGTTCATAGCAATTTCTCATCATAGGCATAGGTGTCTTTACCCCGGGGTTGAATGGGGGGCTGACGTACAATGACCCCCGGAGTGCCGTAAAAAACAGGCACAGGGAACCAACATCACCGGCCGGATGGTCATAGACCTCGCGCCTTTGGGAGCGGGTAACTGGCCCATTTTGGTGATGGAAACCCTGCGTCTGCTGTGTGTAGGAGTGGGCAGGGGATTTAGAGAGTACAAAATTCATTGGGGTTTGTGTACCTGTGAACAGGAAGCGACTGAGTGGGGTGTATATTGGGGGGACTGGGCCTGGACCCGGTGGTGGAGTGTAACTATGTATCAAGGGCATAGCGTGGGAGGGGTTTGAGGCGATGTCGTGAACATAGAGAGCTTGCAGTTATTTATAAGGGATAAATCATAACTACAGTGTAAATAGGTTATCTCAAATGAATCCATGGATAAATTGAGCTGTTAAAGTGTAAAGTATGAAGACAATGAGCAATGTACTTAATTGCTTTGCACATCCCAGTGTGAGAAGATGACCATGTCACCTGTAGCAGCTTCAAAGAGCTCTTGGACTCCTGAATAGACGTTGTGGGGCCGGTCACAGCTGGACATCCTTGCAGCCCAAGGCAGCATTGTGCATGCTTATACAGGTATATAGAAATATGAAGGAAAATGCCTTTACAGTTTATATTTTGGGAAATCCGGGTGTCACTCCATACTGAGGGGCAGAAATCACATATCTTTGGAAAAGGTATGTCACATTGTCATAATCCCATCATGTTTGGTATTTAAATGTGCGGGATATTATGACCGGTTTATTTATGGGGGAGTTATTTCTCTGAGAAGTATCTGTGAAGAATTGCCCACAGGTCAAAACTTTGGGAATATTTGTGAGCCAACTACAGTGACACCCAGGGGACATCCCTGCCTCCCTAATACCATTAAACACTGCCCCTGAGAAGACCATCCCATTTGAGTTTGCTTAAAAACCTGTGTTTTGAAGGGGCAAGGGGTCAGACTTTGGGAAATCAATTCACATTGATAAGCTGTCTATCTTCCAAGCCAATTTCTCTTGGCCAGAATATATCACTTATCTGTAAGGTATGCTCTGAATTTAATTCATTTTATTTTAAACTGTTTTGCTTGTTATGTCAATCTATTAATTGCTATTTATTATTTTTCTTTATATCTGAATGCCCTGTACTTATGTATATTAAATCTATAATTTAATATATTGCGTCCTTGATACTCTAACGAATCCATTAGCCTGTTAGAAGAGATCGCTCAACCAAGTTAACCCTTGGAATGCCAGTGTGTGATTTGTTGATACATTTGATTAACAAGCTGTGTGTGCTTGTCATTACCCCCTCTGGTCTGGGGGTGGCACCATTATCAGAACTTTAGTGGGGCAAGGCAAGGGAATGCTCTCCCCCTCACCAAAGCCAAAAGTCGGGCTTTGGTCCCTGCCGCTACTCAGGAGCTATGCTGGGAAACAGGTGGCAGTGGTAACAGTGGGGCTGAATATACCTGGGGGAGAGTGGTATGTATTTGGATATGGGTACAAAGGAAGGGTGGAATAAGTGGACAGAGAAGGCAGAGGAGAGGGCTTAGAAAAACCAGTAATAGGGGGCTAAAGAAGCAAAAATATAACATAGATTAACTTATGTTTCCACAAGGCCCACTGAACCTGATCAGAAGAAAGAAGCATCATGGATCCTATTGGCCAAGAGCGGTGCCCAGCGAGGCTTAACCCCTGATGGTAAGTGACTTGAGTATCAGATGTGTAAGCTTCGAGAGTTTAAGTGTTTTCAGCTTTAGGGCCTCTCTTGTCATTATAATACTCCACAAACTGGCTTTACTCTATGGTTAACCTAAAGTTATACCAGTATATAGTGAGGAGCAGGGGTGCTGTTAATGGGAATCATAGATGAGGGCAGGCTAGAGAAAGGAATACTGCATTATACCTCATGTGTAAGTGTTAAACAAAAAAAAACAGAACTAAAGGAACCTAACAACAGTAAAAACTGTGGGGTCTTGTTGCTGTGGAAGCATACTAGTTAAATCCTATTTTTCTGTTTAGAAACAAGAGATGTTACAAGACTGCTTTATTGTTTTTAGAAGCTATGCCTGTGGTTTATTTACACAACATGGTTTTTTTTTTCAAAATGGGAATAACAATACCGTTTTAAACTACAGTAGTTTACCACTTGCGGTAATGGCTAAAGCACACCATCTAGTGTAACAACTGTAATTGTTTTGTTTATGTTCACATGATTACACAAATGTAATTCCTGTCTTCATCTCATTGGTTAAATGTAGTTTTGCATCTATAAATTATGATTAGATAAGGCCCTGTCAAACCTTTACCAAACGCGCATATCTGTCTTTTATTTACTTGTAGTAAATCTTTGTCAGAACTAAACAGTTTTCAAACACAACAAAAACATGCTAGTTACTCCTTCCTACATCTTATATAGAGGTATCACTCTGTCAGGTCCTTGTACGGCTTCTACCTCTGTCCTCTGGTGCGAGCAACACGTCTTCTGTGGTATCTGTGCCTGTCACTGATGTTGAGGGTGTGCTGGCAGCACTACTTTCTATGAAAGAAGGCACAACAGGTCAGTTAGGGACTACAGTGTTACATAACTATTGCTGCAATACTATTTGCATTTCCACCTCTATTAATTCCTGTAATGCACCACTAATTTGTAATAAATGGTTGTCTACTCTATTTATTGCATTGGCTATATGATGTTGATGATGCATTTGTTGTCACCTGTGTCTTAAACCATTATGTGACACATTAATGTGATGCATTTATCTATTATGAAATTGTTGGAGGAGTGGATTGATTCTGAGACTGGTGGCTTGTCATGGGTTTTGCCACAGCAGCAGGTGATGCAGAGCCAATGTCCATGTGATGAAGGGTGAACATGTTATTCTCAACATTACATCAAGATTCTCCTGTGTATGTTGCTGCTGCGCAGTTTCTGCAGCATATTGCCATGATGGTCCAGTTAATGTCAGCATATGGGTAAGTAATGCTATTTTTGCAACATGTTTATGTTATTTGAATCACTGTATACATGCTGAAAAAACAACAACACAGACACAGACATAGGATATTACTATGCATATATTGAATTGATTTGCGCATATCTTTCATATAATGGTATATCGTTTATAAAATCAATATTACAAATATTAAAGCAGTTTTACAGTACATACATATGTGGGAAAATCCATAGCTATACTGACCAACCTGTTGCTGCATTGGAGGTATATCTGTGCCAGGCATGGCAGTGCCTTCCAAGAACTCTATGGGCAGAATGTGGCTCAGTCCTTCTTCGCGTGAGAGGGATTCCACAACCAGGTGGCAGCATCAGCCAATGTAGTAAACCCCCTTCCTCAGAGATGTTTTCTTTTTACCAACCTCTTGATATCTGCACCTTCCCACAACTAGCATTTAAATCTTAGTAGATAAAAGGCACTATGTTAGTGATGGGGACAGAATTCTCATCATGTAACAATCTAATGTTACAGCCACTGCTTAGCTTATGGCACTTGGCTGTTACAATTTCCACTTGCTCATCCTTTCATCCTCCTGCTCCTCTACCTTTCTCTCCTAATTTCCTTTATGCCTCTGCCACACTTCCACTCAATGTGGCAGCTGCCTGTATCCTGGCTCAAAGATCATCACTCTGGCTCTCCTCACCAGCCTTGCACGCCATCTAATTCCTCTCCCTATACCCTCCCTCCAACAAAAAACATAATAGAAAATTCAAAACAGTGAAGGTAAAATTAACACACAAAAACACAGACATAACTTAAAACCCCCCACAAAAAACAGTAATGAAAGCAAATAAGTCACACGATTCTAATATTGCAAGACCCAAACCAATCACAGTCACTGCGTCACAGGAATATGATTTCTGAGACATACCTTTATCCACTTATGGTGGATGTATCATGGTTATTAGCAATGATCATATCACTGTGTCTTTCAAAATACAAATATGTTAGGTTCCAAAAAAATAAACAAAAATAGAAGGGAGCATGATTGGGGTAAATATTGTACAGGTCTTGTGAAAGCATTTGATCTACGCAGGAACAAATCTAATTTTCTTCACACCCTGAGACATTTCTTGCTCTCTGTGTTACTTATATTTTATTGCTTAGTATATATTTTAAAAGTTAATTTTAATTATAAGTTGTCTATTGATTATAATTTGTGTAATTATATAAAACATGTAATGACCCATTTAGAACAAAGTATAATAGAATTTGAACCATACCCACAGCTGTATTTAAAATTGAGTGAAAAAAAATAGGGATTTATAGGAAATCAATTTAGTGCCACAACGATAATAAAGCATAGTAATAGAATTTGAACCACCTTTTTATGGTATTTACTTAACTGAAAAAGAGATGGTTCCAAGACAATTCAGTGTCTCAAATAAAGTATTAGGAGATACACAATTGCAATATTTATTTGAATGTAAAAGGGGAATGTATAAGACAATTTAGCATTATAATTTGAATAAATAATATTAAAATAATTGAAACAGTACGCAAAGTAGTATTTATTTCCTTGAAAAATATCTTTAATAAGACAGACAATTATTCTAATTGAGTAACTCAATTAGAATAAGGTACATTAAAAGAATTTAAACCAAAGATATCTTAGTGAAAAAGAAGCGCTTATAAGACAAAATATTTAGTGTCCCCAGTAGACTAAAGTATATTAAAATAATTTGATACATATACACAGCTGTATTTATTTGAGTAAAAATAAATAAATTGCAAGACAAGTTAATGACTTAATTAGAATAACACTTTTTAAAGGAATTTGAATCATATCAACTGTGGCATTGATTTAAATTAAATGTGTGTTTTGTACGACAAACAATTTAATTTTAAAATTGGAATACAGTGTATTAAAATATTTTTCATTGAATGAAAATTAGATCTTTATAAGACTGTCAATTATCTGGCCAAATGAGATGAAGTATATGCTTTGGTATTTATTTTTATGAAAATTGGGTCTTTATAACACAGGCCATTTAAATGTTCACAGTTAAGGCAACATACCTACAAATGGCAAGTACTTCTTATTAACTCAAATGAATGTTAACTATGCAAAATAGTTTTTTTCACTGTAATCTACACTCCACTTGCTCTAATGACTAGTTATACTAATCATAGTAATGATAATATGATTTCTATTTTAGTGATTGAAATTTAAGAATTCTAGATCTATGTAGTATACTTCTGTTAGCACCTGAAAGACACTAAGGCCCTTATTTAGAGTTGGATACAAGGGAATTTGCATGTCGTAATTTGCTGTGCCATTTAAACTATATGTACTGTAATTAGAATATATGCATACTTGCCAACTTCTCTGGGAGATATGGTGGGAATTGGGCGTGTGGTGACGGGGCTCGACAAACTGAATTTTTGTCATTTGGCCCCGCCCCTAAACTGTCATCACAATTTCTAGCCTATTACAGCTGGAAGCGAGGCCACATGACATGGGTTCATTGATAAACCCATGTCATGTGAAGCTGCTTATGTAAATAGAATGTTGTATTTCTTTGCCTGGATAGACTGTACTGCAGTACATCAGGCAGAGCCAGACAAACAGATGTGTGTAAGGCTGGGTACGAACTGCAGAAATTTTCTCCCGATGCGACAACTTTAACGATTTTACCAATGATTAAAAAAAAAAGAAAAAGTCCCGATCAGCATGCCAATTTATGTGTATACACTAAACAATTTTTACAAGATTTACCTTCAGATCTGTGCTCCTCATCTGTCAAAACCATCTGCTGAAAAGATTGAGACTCTGTACATTCTATAAAGGTCTATGGACACTGGAGATTGTGAATGCATACACACTGCAGAATTGGAATGACATTGTTCCATAGTTGAAGAGGATTTTCAGCTCGGTTTAGAAATCAAATGAAAATGATACAATGAGCTTTGGAACAATAGTCGTTCATCGCTGCAGTGTACACACTAGTGACTGTAGATATGTCCTCTTAAACTCTTAAAGCCCTTCCTTTTTCAGGCAGGACCATGGAGACAGAGAATAATGAGGTAAATAGTATGGAACAAAGTGATATACCTCCTACTGAAGTGTCGTGAACATAGAGAACTTATAGTTATAAGGGTTAACCCATCACATAATTGTCGGGAATAAGGCCTAATCATAACTGCAGTGTAAATATGGTATATCAAATGAATCCATTGTGTAAAATGTGATGTCAGAGGGTCTGTTGTGTGTTTATTCGGTGGCTCTGCACATCCCGGTGTTAGAGGATAGCAGTGTCACCTGTATCATCTTCAAAGATCTCATCAGGTGAACTATATCCTGGCCTAGGATGGAGTTTGGCACCTAAATAGACTTTTAGGAACTACTCAGCATGGTGTCTGGATCAAGGAGACCATGTGCTGACTGGCTATATTTTATATAGACAAAAATAATTCAGTTTTCAAATATGCCACTTAAAATCACTAAAAGTAGTGATCAACCACACATTCCTCAATAGCATGATGAAGGGCAGTTCATATGTCAAAGCATTCTATCCCACAGAGAAGTTGATGAAATGAGTGTAAGCTCAAATAATACCCTGTACCTAGGCCTGTTTGGTATCAATAGATTGGTGAATGCATAGGTGATCTATTAATAATAAAATTGGGGCTGTGTGACACTCCACAGGAAAGTTAGGTCACATAGAAGAACTTAAATCAGGCCATATGCAAATCGTAGCTGTAAACAGTGTCACAAAGGAGGTGGGAAAAGGTGTGAAAGTGTCTTTAAAAAGCTGAGACCAGTTATAAGAAATTGACAATCTTTTGGGAAAATCAAGCCACATTGATAAGCTATATCACAAATTAGGGATGCGCCACAATATTATTGTATCATAAAAAAACACATGAATGGTGGTCTGCGTGTTATTCCAATTTATTTTATATAAGTATTAAAAGTTATGCATATAGATAATCTGTATGAATTATATTCAACTAAGATATCCAATAAACATAAATCAAACAATTATGTGAGTATTTTGTGTCTGGCCAGTACACTTAGAAATAAATATTCCACTGATATTTCTCTATTTGATTATATGTTAAGACGTCTGATGTTGTGAGCTCAAAAAAATACAAAAATAAAAAAAATAAAATATATATATATATATAAAAAAGGACAGACACTATGCAGTGATCACGAGTTGTTTGCTCTTCCGCGTTGAATCCAAAAAGCGCCGTCTCAGTTGTTAAAAAGTAATGCGAATTTTCGCTGTTTGTGAATATTACACAGTCCGTTGCGGTATCTACATAAGAATATGTGTATAGATATATTAGAAAGTTGCAGTCACATTAGATAATCAATCCAAACGCTTAAGGGTTGTTCCTCCCAATATGTTCTCAGTGGGCGTTCGGCTAGGATGTAATTTCCAACACCGTGTTGCAAGCAAATTCTCAAATGACACTGTGTGTCTGATGTTCTGAGATCCGTATGGTCTGGTCGAATGACGGAGTGCTGGTATAGCTGTATGACCCACTGATGTGTAGAGGTTCAGCAATGGAGAAAGGATAATAGAATCGTGATCCACTGAATAAGTTCTCTGTTAAATTCATAAGTCCAAAGTTAAAAAAGGAATATTTCAATCACCCTCTAATGCATTTTGTCAGCTCTAAGGTCAACTTTCTCAAAGATCATTCATTAAAACTTTTGAGACTTGGCAAACCTCATTTGGGTTGGCGACTGATATATATTGTACATTTTAAATTTTCTATATAAATTGTTGGAACATAGCAGTTTTACCTTGTTTTCACATTGATAAGCTGTCCATCTTTCAAGCCAATTTCCCATGGCACAGATTATACAACCCAATTAAATTATATTATGAAACTTGGTCTTTTATGTTTAAATCTGTTTTGGTTATTTATGTCAAATTGTTTATCTATTTGTTTTCATATCTGAATGCCCTGTACATTTGTATATTAAATCTATAAATTTAATAAGTAATGTCCTTTATACTCTAACAAATCCATTAGCCTGTTAAGAAGAATATAGTTTGCACTGGAAAAATGGTGCAGGTGCCTGCCCAGAGTAAGGCACCATAATGGAAGAACACAACTGCTTCTTACGAAGCCCCACTACTAAATTTCATTCAAATGAATGGAACCAGAAAAGCATTATGTCTACCTATGTGTAATTTTATGATGCATCTTTGCTCCAGATGCACAATATTCTGTAGTACAAAATTACAATATACTCAGTGTAGTGTTATGTAATGGATTTGATGTATATGTGTTATTTATCAAAAAATATAAATATGTAATATAAATATTTTAATGGCATATAAAAAAACAACTCAGTGACTGTCAATGTAAAATGAGATACATGTTTTAAAAGTTTGAGAAAAAGGCATAGGGTGTGAAGTTCACTTCTAACCTCAAATACTGTAGGTAGGACTTCAAAATTGTGCTGTTTAGAATTACTGTTGGAATGCTTCAACCAGGTCATTTAGATTACAGTAGTTAATTGATTGAATTTTATCTGGTGGTAGTCATTAGATCGATGCTGAAAACTCTGAGATCGGTATCCCCGACACAATAAGTCCATACCTGTAATTCCCGACACATCTGTCATAGCGACAACTTGAAAAAAAGACTTCATACAATTCTGATTAATGAACATCCCAGCAGTTGATGTCATTTTCAGGGCACATAGTGTGATTCGTGCTGTTAAGGTGGTAATTAAGGAGGCAGCGTCTGGACAATGTAGTAGGCTTTTTAAACAACATTGTTGTTTAGAAAATGTTGTTTAGTCACCCCTGAAAATGATATAATTGAAGCCTGCCGGGTTCTTCATTCCTCAGAATTGGTTAAAGTGTTTATTTCAAGTTTTCACTATGACAGATGTGTCAGGAATTACAGGTTTGGGCTTACCGTGTTTGGGACACCGATGTCGGAATTTTCAGCATCGATATAAGGTACCCAACCCATTTTATCACATCCCCCAGTCTTTGCAGCTAGCTATTGTCAGGTAAAACATTCAATTAGTTAACTGGAAAACAAATTCCACTGTGGCATTTATGTAATCTACATAAATAAGGTGGGAAATGTTTCCAACAGTATATTGGATTGTAGACACTTTTATATATACAGGGCCTGATTTAGACTGTGTTTTTTTTGCAACTGTGCTTTTGTTAGGTGTATGATGGATTTTCCTTACACAGTTTACCTGACAATGTACCACAGCATTTTAGATCAATATGAAAAATGAATGTAGCTTATTAAAAATAATATACCGTATTTTTCGCTCCATAAGACGCACTTTTTCCCCCCAAAAAAGTGGGGGAAAAAGTGTGTGCGTCTTATAGAGCGAATACTGCATGCCAGAAAGGAAGGAAGAAAATAAAACAGGGGGACGGATGCTCAGGAGGATCTGCAGCCTGGCCGGGACCCGCTTCTCCACGCTGGACATGTAAGTTTTTTTTTCTTCCTTCCTTCAGGAGGATCCGCAGCGCTGAAGACACCTGAGGGAATTAGATAAGGCTATAGTGTTTGTGTGTGTGTGCTGGAGGCGATAGTGTGTGTGTGCGCTGGAGGCTATAGTGTGTGTGTGCGCTGGAGGCTATAGTGTGTGTGTGCCAGTGTGCTAACATAGCATGTGTGTCTAAGAGTGGGGATCAGTGTGTTAATATAGTGTGTGTGTGTGTTGGTGAGTGTTAGTGAAGGGGCCAGTGTATTTTGTGTGAGTGAAGGGGCCAGTGTATGTTTTCCTTCTCTAAAACTAGGTGCGTCTTATAGTCAGGTGCGTCTTATGGAGCGAAAAATACGGTAATCAGATTTTTTTAAATAAAACTATAACATTTCATAACATTTAATATCTAAAACAACAAATAATCCAGCAAATTAAAGAAAAAAAAGGAAATAAAGGCAGTTGCAAGTTATTTCCATCTTAGAATATATCTCATTTCTAAAATCCCCTTTGCAGATCATTAGGCACATTCTTATTATGAGAAACAGGGCAGTTTGAAATTGATTATTGACATATCAATCAGCTGTCATTAGTCAATCTGGTAGTTGCCCAGAAGGAACATTCACTCTGAAACCTTAGAAGAGGCAGGCAGTGGTTCTGAAGCTGATGGAGGTGGAAGAAAATGTATCTGACATGACAAGATGATGGTTTTGTATCAAGGCTTTTTGAACTCAGAGACCTTCAGCAACCAAAGCTATGTCAGGAACATTTTCTACAGTATGTGATCTTTGTGTCCATTGCCATCTACAAGACATACTGATAAATAGTTACAGAGGCCTGAATCCTCTATCTCTCTATTTGAGGGTAACTTCTTTTACCAAAGAAAGGAAAGGCAGGTGACTATTTAAATGCGAAACCCCAACACTCCTGGCACACAGATCGTATCAGGATCTGAAGCTATGAAAGTTGTTGCGGATGAAAAAAATTGTCCAAACTAAGTTCCTGCAAGGATGAGGATCTTGCACCTTTAAAAGGGCATTCCTCACTTACCTAGTTATCAGAATATTGAGTATTCATTGACATTTCAGTGTTGTCTGATTTCCCATGTATTAGTTCTTGGTTTGTTATACTGATTTACCTATATGATCCCATTCTTGACCTTGAATTGCTTCCTAGTTACATTTACATTTCTGTTCCTGGCATTGTAAATTTACATTGGAAGATGTCGTGCAATCTTTGTGGATTGAAACAAGCACATTCACAGGGACTGACAAAAACATTTAAAACTTTAACAGCAGAAGTGGCAAAGTGACTTCTGGAAGGTGGACCTGCACCCACTCCAAACTATTACTCCTCTCTTTTCCCTTACTTTACTCTCCCAAACCCAGTGCATTCTCTGGTGATTTTGGGCCTGATTAATTAAGGAAAGTAAGACAAAAATTTGAGTAAGTTTAATCCTGGACCAAACCATGTTACTATGCAAGGGGTGCAACTTAGTTAAGTTAAATACTGGCTGTTTTTTCATGTAGCACACAAATTTAACGTTGATGGACATGCCCTATCCAACTATAAATCTGTCCCCACATTTTAAATTTACCTCCCCCTCCAATGCAACATGATTTTGCCCAGGTGAAAAGTTACTCATTTTTTTTGTTTTACTTTTCTCAATGAAACAGGCCCTTTATGTTTACATTCTATTTTTACTGTATTTAGGTGTGACTATGTCAAGGTCATGTTTTGCAGCTTCTTTCAGGAAAAATATAAACAACAGGTGCCTGAAAAGGTACATTAAGAAAGAATCCAAGCATATGTATTTAATTTCTAAACATTAATGTTTTGTAGAGCCACCTTTTGCAGCATTGACAGCTTTAAGTTTTTTGACTTAAGTATGCACCAGCTTCAGAGCCGTAACTAGGGTGGTGCTGGTAGTGCCGTCGCCCAGGGCGCAAGCCCAAAGAGGGCGCAGCAGCCGCCCGCTACCTAGCTCTGTTGCCAGTGATAAGAAAAGCCTTTGACTTCCGCAGTGGAACGCATGTGCATTCCACAGACAGGAAATTCGGCATTTGCGTTCCAAATACCGAACTTCCTGTATGTGGAACGCACTGCAGAAGTCAAAGGCACATCTTGAGTAAAAGGCTCCGCTGCCATGCACCGCTGCATCGTGTCTGCACTCTCCTCCAGGTCCTCATATTTTTGATCTCTCTCTTGTAAATTCTGAATATTCTGAGGATTTCAACTCCATCTACCGCCAATGTTTGTTTGACAGACAAGGATAAGGCATCACAATTTTTTTTCACAATATATTAAAGTCACTTCAACCTATACATACTGCAGTATTTCAGTTACATTGACCCATTATACAAATAAAACACACAATTTAGTATCACAATTTTTATTTGAGTATTAAGTGCATAAAATATTAAAATACCTATCACTATATATGTTTTGCATACTTTAAATAGTCATTAGGCCACAGAGCCGGTTGTTAATTTATTGGAATCCCACCACTGTGTGTGTATATATATATATATATATATATATACATACAAATTCTTTCAGTAATGTGCTAGACACAACCACATTAGGTTGGCCACACCCACTTGTCAAATGCAACTCCCACTTATATGGGGGGCGCCGGTGCCCTGTCTCGCCCAGGGCACCAAAATGTCTAGTTACGGCACTGACCAGCTTTGCACACTATTCGGAAGTGATTTTGACCCATAATTCCAGGCAGTTGGATGATGGAGGTGCACCTCAATTTTCAAATAGTGCTACACATTCTCAATTGGATTGAATGACATACACCATGTTCTGTGTCACTCCAATGTTAGTTTGGCCTTGTGTTTGGGATCATTGTCCTGCTAAAAAATGGACTTTCGCCCAAGCTTCAGTTTTTTGGCAGACTGGTGTAAACTGCAGGGATACTGCAAGATAACTGGTTCTAGTCATTCTTCCTTCCATGTCAACAATATTCCTAGTGTATGTTGAAGAAAACCAAGCCAACAGCATAATCCTACCACCACCATATTTCCCCATAGGTGAGGTGTTTTTTTAGGTGTGGACAATGTTAGATTTGCACCACATATATCATATTGACCTTTAGCCAAAAAACTATTTCTTGATCTCATCTGAGCACAAAACCTTTTCCCACATTGCTAAAAAGCATTAGAATGACCTAATTGCAAACTCCAGTCCTGCCTTTTCATGGGTCATTTTGGCTTCTTTTGCACCACTTTTGCACCACCCTCCCATACAGGACTCTTGATATAGTTGACTGGTGCACCTACACTGCAGTCTCTAGACACTGCTTAGAAAATGTCAGTCTCCAGGTGAGCACTTAAGGTGGCGTGTAAAGTTGACTGGAAACCTCCCTCTGTCCAGGATTTATTGACAGGCACTTTTATAATTTAATGAGGTCAGTAATGACTGTTAAGTTAATATGGTGTGATGGCATTATTTAATTAATGCTAAGGTGGTTTGGGGTTTATTAATTTAATAGAGATCTGAGGTTAGGGAGAAGGAGGACTATTTATCAATTGTGAATACCAATTATTTAATATTGGGGCAATTTGGGAGGAAATAGTTTTAATTATTAAATGGGAATACTGATTATTTAATATTGGGCCTGTTTTGGGGGAAATAGGTGTATTTATTAAAAATGAATGCTATTAATTTAATGTCAGGACTGGTAGGGAGGCCTAAGTATTAAACATAGGTGCTACTGATTTAACATCAGGACTGGTTGGAGGAGGCCTAAATGGTTAACTCACTGCTAGACTTTCCATATTATATGTACCTATCCCTTTTTTCCAAACAGGACCCCAATATTCCAGGATGTAGACAATCAGCAATTAACAGCTTAAGAGATCAGCAGCTGCAGGTAGTGAAAGCTGCAAGAACAGGTAGGAGAGAGCAGCACAGTCTGTCAACTGTACTTATTAATGTGGGGCAGTCCTGATTTTGTGTAACTGTTCCACTCAGTCAAGACTTTGTTCCAACTGCAAGGATAATTGGGATGTATGTCTCTCTTCACACTCCTTTGCTTGTTAAGGTCAAGCTGCATGCACTACAGTTATATGCAAGCAGCTTGCCATTAATCAGCAGTACAGTGTGAAGCAAGGCATGCATCCTAACTATCCTTGCAGTCTGAATAAAGTGCTGACTGGCTGGGGTGTCACACAAAATTGGGACTGCCCCACCAGAACAGTTAGCTACCATTAGCGGTGTATTTGAAGGGGATGGGAAGAGTTGTAGAGCAGACTACCACTGATAATGATAGCCACACTCCTTGCATACACTCTGGCGGTGTGACATGGAAAACACCCCTCTAGAAATTATGTGTTTGCCTTTGGTCTCAACTGTGGTCTGTAGTTTCTTCAAAGTGATTATTGGTCTCTTTCTATTTTTTTTCACAAGTCTCCTTAATATTTGCTCAAGTAGTTTAGAGGGAAGTTCTTTTATAGGCAGTATCTAGCTGGTTTGATATAGCTTCCACTTTCTGATAATTGTACCAACAGTGCCCACTGGGACATCAAAAAACTTGGATATTGTTTTGACCCTTTTATCTATTTTATGCATATGTATTATTTTGCCTCTAACTTATTTTGGATGCTCTCTACAGTCATGGCCAAAAGTTTTGAGAATGACACAAATATTACATTTCACAAAGTCTGCTGCTTCAGTTTTTATGATGGCAATTTGCATATACTCCAGAATGTCATGAAGAGTGATCAGATAAATTGCAACTAATTTCCCTTTTTTGCCATGACAATGAACTTTATCCCCAAAACAACATTTCAACTGCATTTCAGCCCTGCCGCAAAAGGACCAGCTGACATAAGGTCAGTGATTCTCTCGCTAACAAAGGTGAGAGTGTTGACGAGGACAAGGCTGAAGATCATTCTGTCTGTCATGCTGATTGAGTTAGAATCTCACAGACTGGAAGCTTTAAAAGGAGTGTGGTGCTTGAAATCATTGTTCTTCCTCTGTTGACCATGGTTACCTACAAGGCAACACGTGCAGTCATCATTCCTTTGCACAAAATGGGCTTCACAGGCAACAATATTGCTGATAGTAAGATTGCACCTAAATCAACCATTTATCGGATAATCAAGAACTTCAAGGAGAGAGATTCAATAGTTGTAAAGAAGGCTTCAGGGCGCCCGGGATCGGGGCACCACCAGTGCAGAACTTGGTCAGGAATGGCAGCAGGCAGGTGTGAATGCATGTGCACGCACAGTGAGGCGAAGACTTTTGGAGGATGGCCTGGTGTCAAGAAGGCCAGCAAAGAAGCCACTATCCTCAGGAGCAACATATGGGTCAGATTGATATTCTGCAAAAGGTACAGGGAATGGACTGTTGAGGACTGGGGCAAAGTCATTGTCTCTGATGAATCCCTTTCAGATTGTTTGGGGCATCTGAAAAAAATGCTTGTCCGTGAAAGAAAAGGTGAGCGCTATCATCAGTGCTGTGTCTTGTCAACAGTAAAGCATCCTGAGACTATTCATGTGTGTGGTTGCTTCTCAGCCAAAGAACATAGCCCTGAATAAAGAATTCTACCAAAACTTCCTAAAAGCAACTTCTCCCAACCATACAAGGACGGTTTGGTGACGAACAATGACTTTTCCAGCATGATGGAGCACCTTGCCATAAAGCAAAAGTGATAACTAAGTGGCTCAGGGATCAAAACATCGAAAATTTGGATCCACGGCCAGGAAACTCCCCAGACCTTAATCCGATTGAGAACTTGTGGTTAACCTCAAGAGGCGGGTGGACAAAGAAATACCCACAAATTCCGACAATTCCACCCAGAAGTTGATTGACAACATGCCAGGGTGAATTGCAGAGGTTTTCAAAAAGGAGGGTCAACACTGAAAATATTGACTCTTAGCATAAACTTAATGTAATTGTCAATAAAAGCTTTTGACACATGCTTGTAATTTTACTTCAGTATACCATAGCAACATATGACAAAAAAGTTTTAAAAACACTGAAGCAGCAAACTTTGTGAAAATCGATACTTGTGGCATTCTCAAAACCTATAACCATGACTGTAGTGTTCATGTTCAAAGCCATCCTTCAGTTTCACAATCTGAATAATGATCCTTTATGTGTGGAGTGTATATTCAAAAAATTGTGGCAGTTAAATTAATGATTCACTGGTGGAGGCTACATAGGGTAGAGCTCTCAATGAAAAGATAATATTTTATTATTAATGAGGGATTATAAACTGTGTGGAGATCCTTTAAAGGGGTTGTCCAAGGGCCCCTCTGTTATCTCAAATGGAGACCTAGCTTGCTAGTATGCTGCAGAGAACAGGAGTACAATTTACATTCTCCATTGCACCGCAAAAGATCTATATTGAAGTTACTGAATCGGCTATTTAAATCAGGTAACAGGTATGGTACTGAGAATACCTCCCTGTTTGTTATAGGCACAAGGAAGGATTGATTGAGAAGGGATTTCCAAAGTGGATAACAGCTTTAAGAAAATTGCTAGTATTATTACCAGAAATTACAATATGTCTGTACACAATGTCAAATTAATTTTAGTATACTTTATAATTACATTTGTCATTAAATGTTTCTTATTTATGTGTATAAACCATAAAAACGTGAAGAAATTGAGCATTTCATAAAAATTATTTGCAAAGATAATTATCTGTAAAATAATTCTGTAACTGGAGACTAGTAGAGTTTTATATTACTCCCACACATTCTGCCAAGTAATTGAAATAGTATGCTCATAAATATTAAAAATGCATGAAGCAGAATAAGTGCAGATTTAAAGTATAGATTTGCTGTGTACGATGGATATGAAACTGCTATAGCTATAGTAATATACTTCTAGATATCATTTATTTATTTTATTTCCATCAATTATTTGTTTTTGCAGTATCAGCTGCTTTTAGTATCATGTTAAAAGATAGATACGTAAATACTGAAACTTTCTTACAAAGATAAAATACACTTGTCAATCCTACTATTACTTCCCATTGCCTCTCTGTTAAAAAACAAAGTTGGTGTGAAAAAGTTCTCTTCATTCCTTTACAGACTAATGATGCCACATTCCACATCTTAGGGAGACAGGTCTATGTGCATCTTCTATGGGACAAAAAGGTTAAAATACAAATCATAGCAAAATGTTTGATTTTTATTGTCAGAGCGTTTTTTGTTGATACTATTAGTGCAAGAATACAAATCAACCACATTCATTGCTGGAATCAGACAAGCTATTTTGGTGTATTTTTCATGCAATGAGTCAGTGTTCTGACGTTGTGCCAGAGGACTCTGTCTACAAACATCCTGGTGACATTTTGTGAGGTTTTATTTTCTATATCAGTTTCTTTCTTCTCCTACACATTGCTGAATGCTGCCAGGCTTATACTCTTTATACTTTGCTGTTCTTTGCCGCTTAGTGCAAGGATGTTAATAGTTTAACACACTACAGTGTGATAACCAGAGAACAGCAATAGTGGTAAAAGCCGCTTCTTATTTGAAGGACACCTTATTTGTAAATGACAGCATCAATTCAAGACTGCCATTTTTTTGGTCAGCCAGCCAGGAGACACTCAATATAGTAAAATACTCTGTTTATCTGAAATTTTTACTTTGCTTTGTAGCACTCTGTTATTCAAATCTTACTGTGTCATTGCATTACCTTGGTCTCTCCCTACACTAATCTATTATTTTCAGAAACGTGAAATGTACAGTCTTGACAATCACCCATTGTTCTGGCACTTCTTTCTGATGTTTAAACCCTCTGCAATTCTTTGCCTTTTAAACATAAACCAACTTACCTGCAATGCTTAAGTAAGGCACACACAGTCTCACCATCCCAAACAGCATCTTTTTCATATATGGAAGATAGACCCACCTGAAGGGCATATAGTCAAAATTCCAGAGACATCTGCCACAGACACAAGTGTGTGGCTTCCCACTTACGTCTATTCCTCTTCCACACAGGACATTATCCCTGCCACATGCAACCCTGTCCTCAAGTATACAATCCCTTTATAGGACACGCATCTCCTGAATCACTCTAAATATCTGAATGGCTGCAGACCTAATCTATAAGGGCATAGAAAACATTCCCTGTGATTTGTTGCAGAAAATAAGCTGGGGCTACACTGTTAATCCACCAATTACCAGACTTCACAATCGCCCACCAGACTTCATACTTATTCATTCAATCATGCTGATTGCCTTTATAGGAAAGGTAAATTCCTCTTTTTTCTGTTACTTTCTCCATACCTGACTGCAGAACAGACCTAATTTGTGGACCCTGGGTGGGGCTTATGGGGAAGTGGACAGGTTTTTGCTGGATAAGCCCGTGCTCGGTATATCCCATATTATATATGGTACCACCTGCATGGCAATATACCGCTGACACTGGGATGCAGGCTTAAATGTTTTGATCAAAATATGAACTAATACCTCATGTTTTCATTTTGCTACATACACACATATATGCAGTGTTAAGGATAAGCACTGACAACTACGGTCTTTTTGTTTTGTAAACATATATGGGCATTTACATTGGCATGCAGCTGGTACCATATATAATATGGGATGTATCGAGTGCTGGCTTACTGCCATGCAGCTGGTACCATATATAAATGGAATATACAGAGCGCAGCCTTTTTTTTCTTTCTTTGGTTTTGTCTCAAAATATTGTCTTTTGTTGTCTTAACAGCTGTCCATCAAGCAAATTTAAGGCCCATTTGGGTGTGGCTCACAGGCTAGCCCCTGCTAGATGTAAACCCCTATACCTGGAATGTGAGCGCATCCGATTTTTCCATGAATTTTAATGGTGTTTAAAGCATATAGGTCAGTGTAGGACCTATATTCAATGAGGTGCCCTTGACGCTGGGATGCAGGCTTAAATGTTTTGATCAAAATATGAACTAATACCTCATGTTTAAATTTTGCTAGATACACACAAATATGCAGTGTTAAGGATAAGCGCTGACAACTGCTGTCTTTTTCTTAGGGTTTTACTGGACAGTGGGTGCAATTGAGAGGGTTGGGGCTTGTTTTATGTAAAATGTGGATATTTCTCAATTTTATCAGAGTAATTGTTGGGAGATATGCTCTCTCTGCCTCTCTCTCTCTCTTGCCTGTCATATAGTTTATGTGGTGTGCCATCATCTTTTCTATCACCCATTGTTTCCTAGATTATCCTTCCTCGTCTATTCCCTCTTGTCTTCTGCTTATCTTTCCCTATTTTCGCTCCCTCTTTCCTTACCGCTTATGTGTTGTTTCATCCTAGGCTTGGGCAACATGTGACTGTCCAGTTGTTGTGGAACTACAAGCCCAATAATCCTCTATCAGCCAAAGGCTGGCAGAGCAAGCCAGGTCTTATAGTCCTATAAGAACTGGACAGACTTTATTTGCTTACCTTTCTCTCACCCTTTTCTGGCTTTTATTGCTCCTCAGGAACGACCTGAATATACCAGTGTGGACTTTCTAAATCAGGAGAGCCAGAGATGACATTATCACACAGCACTTCTTTCAGAATAAGAATTGATCGAAATGCCCTATAAACAGCTGTGAAAAATATCTTCACTTGATGATATCACCTTGTCCATGCCAGAGTGACACATATATTTCAGTCTTGTTCATAAAATAATTTGAATAAAGCGTAAGGGCCTGAGTCATTAAGGAGAGCAAGGCTAAAAAAGAAGAAAATTTGATCCTGGACAAACCATGTTACAATGCAAGGGGTGCAAATTAGTTTATTATTTTGCACATAAGTTTAATACTGGCTTTTTTGTCATCTAGCACACAAATACTTGATAACTTTATTTTTACGCTGAAATGTAAAGTTGATCTAGGACATGCCTTACCCCAACGATAAATCTGTCCCAAAATTGTAACCTTACCTCCCCCTCCTATGCAAAATGCTTTTGCCAAAGTGCAAAGTTACTCCTTTTTTATACTTTGCTCTCCTTAATGACTCAGGCCCTAAGGCTAGGTACACACTGAAGAATTTTCTGACCGACGTGTTATCTACAATGACTTTATCTACAACGACTAGTCACGTTTTAGACGGTTAACAAAAGACCAAACGTCCAGGCAGGACTTTTCACATCCATATTGTCATGAGCAAAGATTAGAATTTTGTACACACTGAGGTCCATGTGACGATATCCCCAAGAAATTTAAATAAGGGGCAGAGCGTGTTCAATGGTAACCACCCCAAACCTCATAAAAAAGGTAACACGTTTTTTCATACATTCGTTAGCACGTGTACAGTGTAGACTCGTTCGCAACCGTACATAAACTTTTTTTTTTTTACTAATTAACAAATGAGTGACATGCAGACATCACACCACGTGGGACTGGTACAGGCATCAGAAATTAACATACACACGCCCCCGAAGGAGTCGCAGCTCGAGGAACTATCGGCAGTTGCTCGTGTATCGATCGGAAACTTATACACACTGCATGATCGTTGGGTGGATCGGTCGGAAAATATTAAATAGTACGACCAATCAAATGAGCCGACAATCATCACTTTGGAATGACTTTTGACCATCGTGTCAGTGTACACACTACTTCCGACCAAATGGTCGTATGTAGACTGATTTGCACGAAAATGCTCCAACCTTACCCTTAGTCGTCACTCTACTTTATTCCTTTCTTGTTTGGTCTTTTTTTTAATTTTCTCATTTAAAGAAAATGTATGGTAATTAAACTGAAAGTAAGCATACCATAATATACAGGAGTTCTCAAAAGCGATCAACATGACGACTCTTTACATGTCATTAATAAGTGACATATATATTGTTCAGGGGCTGCACTAATCAATCAAATCCTTCTGTACTGCACCATGCTGATGAGGGGTAGCTTTGACTTGTTTTCCACTACATAATATGAAAACTGATCCAGCCAGAAAGAGTTTTGCTTGAGAGTATATATATATATATATATATATATATATATATATATATATATATATAAGGCAAATAAAGGACAAAGGCGCCACATAGTGTATTACCGCAATACAATATTATACAGAAAGTATGAACAGTGTGATGAAGTGAGGTCACACTGAGAACACAGTATATTGTGAACAGAGATAAAGAGCATAACCAGTGTAATGATTGGAATAGACACTCATGTGCAACACTGCCTATGATCCCAGATGCAAACACCACTGAGAGTGATAATTCTGCGTACCAGATATAATATGAAAGAATATATATTCACGCAGATGATGGTATCTTCAACGATGAAATCTTCAATCAAAAGTACTCTTCATAGATAGGGGATCCATAATAGACAGCTGGAACCTCAGATCCACATACAAATAAAGATGGTAATAGTGTAATACTGTATGTCACAGATTTATTACTAAAACGATAAGTATCAAACTTACCTCTTGAGGACTGAACTGTATCTCCTTATTGGATATCGTGGTACGACTTGAATAGGATCAGTGTGGAGATTCATGGAGAACTGTGTATTTTATACACTCTAAATCTGACCACTTCCTAGATGAGTACCCAAAGATACCTTTATATGCATTTTACAATTGGTTTTATGTAAGTTTGATACTTATCGTTTTAGTAATAAATCTGTGACATACAGTATTACACTATTACCATCTTTATTTGTATGTGGATCTGAGGTTCCGGCTGTCTATTATGGATCCCCTATCTATGAAGAGTACTTTTGATTGAAGATTTCATTGTTGAAGATACCATCATCTGCGTGAATATATATTCTTTGATATTATATCTGGTACGCAGAATTATCACTCTCAGTGGTGTTTGCATCTGGGATCATAGGCAGTGATGCACATAAGTGTCTATTCCAATCATTACACTGGTTATGCTCTTTATCTCTGTTCACAATATACTGTGTTCTCAGTGTGACCTCACTACATCACACTGTTCATACTTTCTGTATAATATTGTATTGCGGTAATACACTATGTGGTGCCTTTGTCCTTTTCTTGCCTTACAGATATTCCGGACTCACCCTCTGTTTTTTAGGATTGGCTGCCGTTTGCAAATTGGACTCTTTGTGTATACTAGAAATAATCTATAATTTGTTTATTGTACACAGAAGTGGGTTGAGCGCCCCATTCTTTGGCATCTGTTGTGTATGTATATATATATATATATATATATATATATATATAGTACTTATGACCTATTTCTTATTACTCATTATTACTCATTCTGGCAAATATATATTTTTAAAGTGATTATATAACTGTCTAAGTAATACATTTTAATATTTATCATTAATTAATGAATCTGCTCTAAAGCATCTAAATTAGCATTGCTAATTGGCCATTGAAAGCATAATTAATTAACTTGGGCTTTCACAATTGTGCCCTTTGGCTCACTTCTAAGATGTTACTTTCCAAACCAATGGTAATATTAGCATGTGACATTATAGATATTTCAATGATAAAAAGAGACTATAAGACTCATTTCTGAAAAGGAGAGAAAAAACCTGGATTGCACAGCTTCTTTATATGATCAGGTGCGCCTACTTGTACATCTAGCCCATTTCAAGATGCACTCCCACTTCCCAGGCCTCCAGTAAATCAATCCATGCCTACATTTGTGAGTTGCTAGATCCCTTGAAAAATATACACCATGGAACCAGTCAAAAAGTCAAAATTCAACTTATTTTAGTAATAGCTCCTTCTTTCAAACTTTTCACTTTTACAGATATTCCTTGGTTTAGCCTCATTTATGTCCTAAATTAATTATAACAGTGAGGGGATTTCAGAACAATGTGAATGACATTTTTACTACGGTAATAGTGCACAGTATTACCGTTAGTATGGCAATTTTAATGCAGATTTTTGCTAGTAGCTTTGAGGCCATGAGCAAAAATGCGTTATTCCTAGAATAAAATGGCCGGATTGAATCGGCCCCTTAATGTGGTTTTTTTATTACTTTTTTTGTGTTTTTTTATTACTTTTTTCTGCGTTTTTTTTATTACTTTGTTCTAAGCATGCCTGGAAATGTCATTTTTTCTGCAAAAGCTCTATTAGGCGGTACATCTACCAATTAACTGGGTATCTACTTCCATCAGATGGTGCTTACTTTCGCAGATGCCACCATCTTGGCCTTTAAATCCATGTGTTTGCCTGTAAAATCATTTGCTTTAATGTAAGAAGTGACATAACAAAAGGCCATTTATATGGTTGCACTTTTGCATGCTCAGATATTTCCCTTTGTGGAAACATGTGGAAGATGATTCTTTCAGGGCAAATTTGCACTTTAGTGAACAAGTTACAATGATATAAACTTACTACTGTAAGCTAACTATATACATATTACATATACATACACTAAAGTGGCATGTATTTACTATTTATGTTTAAACAAAGCTTTGAGGAGGATATGATAGTTTTCAATTTTATGTACTTATATTCTTTTACATTTTTAATATCTGTTATTAAATAAATGGACCTTTAGATGACGTTGCATTTGTTATCTCTGCACATATTCGGTCTGAACGGCTTAATCATTCTCACTGTGGTGTAAAAGGTGTGACAGTTTGGCCAGACATGGCACAAACCTTCTTGATTATTGTCAAGTTGTTAATTTCAATAACCAAATGATTATTTACCCACATCTATTCATTTTGTAGTTGAGCTAAATGACCTGCAAGGTGATTTTGCATTCTGATCAGCCAATGGCCATTTATACATCATTATATTGATTTCTGACTTACATAACATTATTGAATAATTTGATCTTGCCATGTGTATCCAGATTTATAAGGTGAATAAAGCAAGAAATAAGTTACAAAGTGAGTCATGACCACTAAAATACTTCTTGCAGCGGGACTGTGCATACATCAATTATAAATCAATAAAACAGCCCTTTATTATTCAGTTTTGTAATTTTACACATAGGTAGTAGTAGTCCAGGTGCTGGCATTCACACAGCATATAGGTAAATACCTACCTCAAAACCAACAATTTGTCTGAAAGTGACATGCACTGGGTTAGATTGATTGAAATATTTTATGTAGTAGGTATTCTTCCGTTATTAGTTATTGGTACTTACCTGTCTTTAAACTGTGATAACTTGAGAAAACTGAGGACCCAAAGGCACACAAATTATGCGCTCTTCCAGGATTATTGGTATATGTTATGGACTTTAGAAACTACATTCTAGTAGTATAATATAAGGTACTTAAGAAAAATCCTGGTCTACAGGTAAAAAAAAAATTGTCACAAGAACAGATGTTACCTTTTGTGTGGGCTATAAATGTTATTTTATTGGTTATTTCACAGTGCACTGGAGGATACCTCGGAGACAACAATAAAAATAAATTGTTTTAGTTAGTAATAGTTTTGATATCTACCCTTGTGCTACTTTTAATTATTGTATGAGTCTGGAAACTACACTATACTGTCTTAAGACTTGGGGAGACAATGTATGAAGTTAAACCATTTTTCCTGTTATATCAAAGTTAAATATGTTCCTTTCATTCAGTACCTTTCAATTATGATAGTTCCAATTTAGAACATACGTATATGTTATGTCCTTATTTTGAATCAGGCCTGCAGTACCTCTGTGCTACCAGAGATACTACCAGAGGTACCACTATACTTGGACACTTTCTCCTCACCTGCCAGAGTTTATCTCATTTCCCTATTTAATAAACTGTACCTTCACTATTGACTATTTATTCCTGCCCCTCTCCATGCACCTTGCTGGTCATTGATTGTTCTCCATGAATAGTATCCTACTATATTACAGCCATTCCAATCTTATGTTCCTGTATCTTGGATATCCTGCTAACCAGTGTTCTGCTTCCATGCGACCTTGGATCTGACTGATTAACATCTTTACCAGCTCACAGTTTGTTTGCATTTCCCAGAGTTTACTTTACCTGCGTCTACGTTTTTCCTGCTTTACCTGGGACAGTCTGCATTTCAGTATTTTGGTTTACTCAGTTACCAGCTATCCAGTCACACCCGGACTTTTGTTTGTTTATACCCAGTATTAACGGGACTGTGGTTTTTTCGCTTTAATAAAACCGTTTATATTTCACCATACTCCTGATTCCTTAGCTATCTTTGCAAGTATCCAGCTATCTTAACATTATGTTTAGTTCTCTTTCGTTACTTCCCATTAATCTTGTTACAATTTGTTAATATGAAAGTTCTTCCTGCAGTTTGTTGATCCAACTGCAACTACCCTGCTTTATTACCCCCCCATGTGTAACATTTTTCTGGGGATCGCTTTTCTGGGACACTCTGACACAAGCTGAAACATGATACCTTGTATAGAGGGTTTGCCATTACAAGACCTAAGCCATCTCAGGTGTTATGCATTGAATGTCGCACCTGATTGAATGGCATTGGTTTGATCCTGATCACAATCACAGAATTTAATTGGCACCCAGTGCATCCTTTAGCACCAAAATTCCTCTGCTCCCCATCATATTAAATAGAGCAGTCCAACAGTTGATATAATGCCCAGGAAATGCCCCCCCCCCCTCCCCAAGTGCTGTGTTATCCCTAAGAATTTATTGAAAACTAAAAATAAATCCTATCTCTTGAAACACCAAATGTAATTTCAACCAGTGCCCCCCAGCCCCATTCAATATTTACTAACTGGATAGGAAATTCAACTATCGCACTTGAATACCTCTTTTCCATTACCTATTAAGATATTTAGAATCCTACTTACTCAGGATCTTTACTAAGCCTAATATGTCTGTTCTTGTGATCAACCTTTTATTTATGTGTTTTTGCTTAACTGTTACTTTTTTGCTACTTTTGCTGTATCTTAATTTGAATCTGCTCTATACCATTTCAAGAATTTACTTTTGAGTACTCTTTCTATTCTGTTCTTTATTCCTTAAAGCAGAGCATATGCCTTATGTCACTAAATAAACTGGGTGCATGCAAAAAAAAGACGAGAAAAGTCCCTTTGAGTGGTTCTTGACTTAAGAAAGATTTTTACTGTGTAATTTCAGATCAAAAAAAAATGAACAGCAGTGAATTAAAAATCAACACTACTTCACTTTTTTCACAAGTGTACAAAAAGAAAATAGTATGGGTTTACATTCAACAGTTCAGGTCAACTATAACTGATAGTAGCGTTTGCATTCACATACACAAGCACAGAATAAATATATGTTGGGCTTTTATAGGAGCATAGGGCATACATACTTATTTTCACATCGGTGTGAGTATAATTGGCATTTCATGTACTTCTTGTAAGAAAGGTTAAACCAAACCCATATGCGAGAGGCAATAACACACAATAAATTGTAATGACATTGTATGGTTGTGTCATCTGCAATGGTTCTTCCCACATGTTGGACAGTTTACGGTGATGTTTGTGTACTTAGAGTGCATGTTGAAGACATTTTCTTTCTCTTTTACAAATATTATTTACACATGCAACAGCTGGCCACATCGTGATCTGACTTAAGAAAAGCTGCGATTGGTGGGTGAGCAATTCAATACATATGATTCAGACAATTTCTGCAAAGTGGTTAGTAAACAAATAGCCCTAAATGAAAGAGCTATTTATAACATTCACAAAATATATAGTATATTATACAAATGTTTTGAGAACTTTTAGAAGTTGCTTTGGAAAAGGATCTCACCAAGGAAGTCTTTTTTGGCTCTCTTTAACATCTTTATTTTTTTAAATCCCTTCCTCTCTAAAATCTACATATTAGCACTGTAGAGAGTCTAAATTTGATAACAAAGATGTTACTTAGCTACACAGCAAGTGTATGTACTATATTGAATATATCAAATCCTCCAACTTTAATATACACTATTGTGAATGTTAAAAAAATGGCTTTTTAGAATGTATCAACTTGTATTTACATTTATGGTCTCTCTTAGATAAATGCTTCCAAAAGAAACAAATCAATTTGCACTAAACAGATCAAAGCATAAATATGATTAATATCAATGTTATGCACCACGGAGGTTATTTGTTTAAATTGTTCCATGTTTGTAATTCTGAAGAAATATAAGCACCAAGATACATTTTATTTTGTTGTGTAAAATGGGCTGTGAACTTTGCAATTTATTATATATACACTGTTTTCATATTTATTATTTTTTTTATATTTATTCTGTAACATTTTGGGTAGAAATTTTTGTAAGCAGATGTCACTGTAGCTATTGCTATGGATGAAAAAAATGATCAAATGCCGAAGATCTATTTATAAATAGTGACATACAGTGCTAAAGATAATGTGCGTTGGGACAAACACTAAGTATTCACAAAACTGTCCATAATTTTGTAATTAAATATATTGCAAAGTTTATGTTTTTGCTTTAATTATAATGTACTTAGATTATAGCTTTTCTTTATAAATGTACACATTTTACGATATTACCTTCTCATTGTTAAGAGTATATTTCTTTTGAAATATGCACTCTGCCAAAAAAATATGTGCTAAATAAATTATTTTTACATGTAAACAACTGTGGAAAATTATATTTTTCCTTGTACATTACTTTGATGTATTTTAGTTATGCAGTTTAGTTGTTTAGTTCAAGAAATTGTGTATCACAGAAGGTACATGAGAACTCCATTGATTCCTGAGGATTTACACAGCTTGTATGTAAAATTTGATCAATGCACTAAAATGTTATTAAGTATTAAGTCTGATAAAAACATAATAGTTAAGTTGCCGGCATATAATATATATATATATATATATATATATATATATATATATATATATATATAATTAAGATATATTTTCAATGCATTCTATTTGCCATATTTTTACTATCATAATGGCTTGCCTCTATTTAGAATATTTGCTTACCTGCTTACCATTGATTTACCCTCTGTTGTACCTTATTTTTGCTCAGATTTACCACTAATATGTGGTTGTAATCTAGACTTACATATTCTCCCATAGGTGGCTGGGAACAATTAATTTTCTATACAATGCACATGAATTATTTACAGAGACATTGGCCTTAAAAGTTTACTATATTATATGCACAAACTGCCACTGTGATCTTTGGATGTGAGAGACAACTGCTGGGTATCATATGAATAAACATTTGACATAATAAAGCTTTAAGACATAATCTGGTAAATAATATAGACAGACTGTATAGGTTTTCAGGCTTGAATCTTGAAGTCTCTTTGTTCGTAGGAAGGTGCATTAACAATAGGAAGAATTTTACGAGTTGCTACATTATTTAATACAAAAAATGGGGTAATAATTGGCTTCATTATCCTTTTATTGATCGTTGTTATCAGCTGGATTATTTCCTTTGTCTTGATTCTTGTTCCCCTTCTTCTTCTTCTTTTTCTTCTTTGTTTCTTCCTTTTTACCGAAGGTTATAAAGTTACCTTTATGACCTTGGGCCGATGGCTGATCCTGGCGGATCGAAATAATGGCTGGGGATCCTGGGATAATAAAATTCTCTGGAAAATCGGGTGGTATTTGTGGCACTGGTTGTTTTGGATTCCCAGGTCCATATTTGAAGGTCCAGCTGTTGCAATTCACACCAGCTCCTACAGGGGGAGACACTTCTCCTCCTTCGGGTTCTGCAAAAGATAAGACAAATATGTAAATATTTTATACTACACATCTGAAAGTAATATCCACACCTTTGGTACCTCTTAGTTGGGGGATCCCTCCTGGGGGACCCTTTATTTCAGCTTCCTTGAGACCCAAATATTTTTAGTCCTCAAACCTGATGGATGCTTGGCAGAGTAGTTAACGGTGTATTTAAAAAAATCCACGTGAAACAGTTTACTCTGCCAGGACTTTTACATTTCTACAGGTATCAGGAAGGATAAAGCAATAAGATCAGGTTTCCCTGCTGCTCAGCATTGGGTTCTCCCCTGCTGGAAACACTAGCTGAAACATGTGGCATAACATTTAGTACACAGCAGAGCTGAAATAAAGGGTTCTGTAACTACAAGGTAATCAGTAGGGACCACCAACTTTAGAGGGTTTCGAAATTTTAAGTTTAGCTTAGAATAACTAGATTCATAAATTCTATACAATAAAACATATTGTATTTACTGAAGAAGCAAAACTATAGGCATTGATAGAATGGCTGCAAGCCAGTGATGGCTGCATAGGTAGTGTGTGTCTAGTTCTAAGTGTGTCAGTTAAAAGTGGTATAAAATTTAACAAGCATAATTCGGAGTTATACCGGAGTTAAACAGGAGGAAACAGGAAAGAACATTCTGCCTATTAACACAGCTACACAAGGACAACAGTCAGTATTCACCTGAAATTCCAAATTCTACCTCTGATGTTTTCAACTCTCCCTGGCTACAAGCTCCATGCAACATGAGGACTGTTTTGGACTCTGATCTCATTTTCTTCTCAGCTGATGAAAGTTTTTTCTAATTGTCAGTTTGTTTTCAATGCAAAATCCACTCTGTTTAATCAGACTGCTTTACTACTTGCACAACCACTCCCTACCCATGCTACAGTTATTTCAGTCCTCTATCTCAGCACTGTACTTCAATTCTATTTAAGCTTTTTCTCCCATCACAAGTAGGAAGAAATTATACTGTCTTTCAACCACTCTCCTCTCTCATGACTCTGCAAAATCTCAGCTACTTAATTACCTGCTCTTTATTACTCTCCATCCAACACTTCCACCCACTCCCCCACATCATTACTTTATACTATCCAGACATCCAGGAATACACTACATTTGCTGCAGCATAGCTATGCACTATTTATCTGATTACACGGGACATTGCAATTAGGCAATTCCTTTAATTCCTCATTTTGCTATTTGACTCATAATCCCAATGCTTGCCAAAATATTTTTCTTTCTCTATTTTCATGGCACTATCTTTAGGACTATATCATCCCTCACCCATCCTGCAACACACACCTCTGTCCACATTGCCCCTTCATTACTTCACTCACCTCTTGTGAACACTCATGAACTCTTTTCCTATTTAAATTCAATAACTTTAACAGCCTCACCCTGCTGCCAGAAACTAAAAAGACACACATCTTACAATCATCTTTCCTACCTTTCTTCCTCCCTGCTTCTATTAGCTGGTGATATATCACCTAATCCAGGTCCCCCTCAATTCTCCCACACGCATATATCTGAACACTACAGAAATCCGGCAAACCTCAAAACACATCACCTGTCTCCCCTCTCTTCCAAAGTCCTTTAAATGTGCCCTTTGGAATGCACGCTCTGTCTGTAACAAACTTACCTCCGTACACGATCTCTTCATCTCAAACAACCTCAACCTTCTAGCAATAACAGAAACATGGCTCACGCATTCAGACACTGCCTCACCTGCAGCCCTTTCACATGGTGGTCTTCATTTCACCCACACCCCCAGACCAGGAGGCAGACAAGGAGGGGGGGTTGGACTACTTCTCTCCCCACAGTGCACATTCACAGTTCTACCAAGTGGCCCATCACTCACGTTCACATCTTTTGAAGTACACACTGTTAGGATTTTTAACCCATTCTCTATGCGTGTTGCTGTCATCTATCGCCCCCTGGTTCACACCAACACTTTCTTGAACACTTCTCTGCATGGCTCCCTCACTTCTTATCTACTGATATCCCCACCATCATCATGGGTGATTCAACATCCCTATTTCTAATCCACGTTCCAATGCTGCTTCAAAACTACTCTCTCTAACCTCCTCACTTGACCTCTCCTAGTGGATTGAATCCTCTACTCATCAGGATGGCCACTGTCTTGATCTTGTTTTCTCTAGACTATGCTCAGTTTCTGGTTTCCTTAACACTCCTTTCCCCCTCTCAGATCATCACCTTATTAGCTACTCGCTCACCCTCAGTTCTTTACTCTCCCTAGTGTCTAACTCTTCCAAACCTCCTCACAACCGCAGGAATTTCAACTCTATTGATTTTCAACAGTTTTCCACCTCTCTCCAAAACCTTCTTTCCCCAATTTCTACATTCTCCTCCCCTGATCGGGCAGTACCCCATTTTCATCAAACCCTAGCAACTGCCCTGGATCAAGTGGCTCCAGTGACACTACATACTTCGCGTAGAATTCGTTGCCAACCGTGGCACACTACAGTAACACGAACTCTACAAAAACTTTCTCGTAAAGCAGAACGTCACTGGCGTAAATCTTGCACCTCTAATGATTATATCACATATACTGATATCTACCACTCCTACAGAAATGCTCTGGACACTGCTAAACAAACCTACTTCCAATCTCTCATCTATGCCCAGGCTTCTAATCCCAAACGCCTCTTTAACACATTTAACTCTCTTCTGAATCCTCCTGCTCCAAATCCTCCAACTAACATCAGTGCACAGGATCTTGCTTCCTATTTCAAGGACAAAATTGATAAGATCAGGCTTGAAATGGTGTCATCTCCCTTGACAAGCAATCTGCTCAATTCCTTAGTAGCACCCTCTGACACTCTCTCTTTATTTGATCCCACAAATGAAGAGGAAGTTTCTACTCTGTTCTCATCTTCCTACTCTACCTCCTGTCCTCTTGATCCCATTCCCTCACAAATTGGTATGTCTCTGTCTCCTGTTCTCATTCCCCTTCTAACTAAAATCTGTAATCTATCTCTTTCTACTGGTATTTTTCCATCACTATTCAAGCATGCAGTGATTACTCCCATTTTAAAAAAACTGAATTCTGACCCTAACTCTCTCGTAAATTACCGCCCCATCTCCCAGCTCCCATGCCCCTCCAAGCTTCTCGAGAGAATTGCCTACACTCGCCTCACACACTTTCTTACAGCAAACAACCTATTGGATCCTCTTCAGTCAGGCTTTCGCTCTCAACACTCCACAGAGACTGCGCTGACCAAAGTTGTCAATGATTTGATCACAGCAAACAATAATAACCAATACTCTCTTCTAATTCTCCTGGATCTCTCTGCTGCATTTGACACTGTTGACCACTTTCTCCTCATACAAACGCTACAATCCCTAGGTCTTGAAGGCACTGTCCTATCCTGGTTCTCATCCTACCTATCTAATCGCTCTTTCAGTGTTAATTTCTCTGGATCCACCTCTGCTCCGCTTCCTTTATCAGTTGGAGTACCACAAGGCTCAGTCCTAGGTCCTCTGCTATTCTCTATCTACACCACTTCTCTTGGGAAACTAATAAGCTCCTTTGGATTTCAGTATCATCTCTATGCGGATGATACACAAATTTATCTATCCTCTCCTGATCTTTCACCATCTGTGTTGTCTCGCGTTACTGACTGTCTTTCTGCCATTTCATCTTGGATGTCTTCTCGCCAACTCAAACTCAATCTCTCAAAAACTGAATTAATAATATTCCCACCCAAAAACGAAAGCTTCCTGCCTGACATTTCTATTTCTGTTGATAACATGACCATAAATGCCACCCCGCAAGCTTGTTGCCTAGGTGTAATCCTTGATTCACAACTGTCGTTTATTCCCCACATCAACTCTATATCTAAATCATGTTACATACACCTAAAGAACATTTCCAGAATATGCACATATCTGACACAAGACACCGCAAAAACCTTAATTCATGCACTCATCATCTCCCGCATCGACTATTGCAATTCCCTCCTTACTTGTCTTCTCAAAATCAGACTTGAACCCCTACAATCTATTTTGCACGCAGCGGCTAGATTTATTTTCCTTGCAAACCGTTATTCCTCTGCTGAGCCACTCTGTCAGTCTCTACATTGGCTGCCTGTATTTCAACGAAGCCAATATAAAATTCTTCTACTAACATACAAGGCCATCAACAAAATTGCACCGACATACATTTCCTCACTTGTCTCGAAATATCTCCCTACTCGACACCTCCGTTCTGCACAAGATCTACGTCTCTCCTCCACTCTCATCACATCCTCCCATTCTCGGTTACAGGATTTTTTCCGGGCTGCACCCACTTTGTGGAATTCCCTCCCACGCACAGTAAGACTTTCCTCTAGTCTTCAAACCTTCAAGCGTTCACTGAAAACCCACCTCTTCAGACAAGGTTATGATATTCCTCAACCATCATCTTAATCTCCCTAGATTACCCTATTACCATCCTCTACATTGCTAACGCAAGACAACAACCTTCTGACCAACATTGAAACACACACAGTCCACTCAGTACTTTTACCTTTGCGTTCTAGCTGGTCCATTGTGCAATATGATGTAGCACATGCCCTTGTGTTTCTAACTCCCATTGTCCCATAGATTGTAAGCTTTCGAGCAGGGTTCTCTTACCTCTCTGTCTGTATGTATTACCCAGTTTTGTCTTATCAATGTTTGTTCCCAATTGTAAAGCGCTACGGAATTTGCTGGCGCTATATAAATAAATGTTGATGTTGATGATGATGATAGGCATATGGCAATAGTTGGAAATGGTTTTTGTACTAATGATTCTTTGAGCGAAAGTGTAAGCAAAAATATTTAACAATTTTCAATGCTGAAACATTGAACTCTCATGATGTTCACAGTAATATTTGTATGTTACACACACGCGCACACACACACACACATACATATATAACACACATACATATATACGTGCAGTGGTAATAAAAGGGTATTTTACCCTTTTGCTAATATTCACATTTTCTTTTCTTACAGTACATTGTGGGACTGAATTGGATTATTACCTCTGATCATCCCAAAATACTATATCGGATCAAATAAGGCATGAAACAACTGTAAAGGATTTTTCTTAAATAATTACAAATAAAAAAACCGACAATAAGGGATTACATAAGGATTCACACTTTGCTACCTATGGGGGCTGCAGCTGGGGAAGAGGGTGTCTCCGCTGTCAAAATTTTACATGTATTTGTGTTTTTTTTTTCCCTGGGTAGTATGTTGGGAGAGTTTAATATTCCAGTAAGACAATGGCTCACAATGTACAGCAAAAGTTTCTTTGTGCTATCTTAAACTAAAAAAACAATGTACTGGGGTGGCCCAGTCAAAACCAAGACCTCAATCATGTTGGGAAAATCTTCAGCAGTTCCTATCCAACCTGATGGAATGCAAGCAATATTACAAAGGAAAGTGGGCTTTGTGCAAAGCTGGTAGAAACTAACCCAAATAGACTGTTGCAATTGCAATAATAATGTTAATTACATTAAGTATTTATGCCCCTTGGTTTAATACTTGGTAATACTTGGTAAGAAGCACCTAATTGGTGACATCTCACCTAACCCTGGAGCTGTACAATACTCACTCTCTGCTCACACTTCTCTTTCCAATCCAAACATTTCCCTCCACCACGTACTTGCAATCCTGCCAACCTTATCCACATATCTCCACTACCCTCTCTTCCCTTCTCCTGTGTACTATGGAACGCCAAAATTTGCATCCATTCATGACCTGTTTGTTTCTAAATCCCTCGACCTCCTGGCCATATCAGAAACAGGGCTCACCTCCACTGACACTGCATTCCCTGCAGCTCTCTCCTATGGTGGACTCTCCCTCAGCCATACCCCAGACCTGGAAACAGACAAGGCGGTGGAGTATGTATTCTACTTTCTCCAATTTGCACCTTCCAAGTCATAACCTCTGAACCCTCACTCTCATTCTCTTCCTTTGAAGTCCACAATACCCATCTATTTAATTTTCTTCTTCTTCGTATTGCTGTCATTTATCACCCCCCCCCCCCCCAGAGTCAGTTTCCCAATTTCTGGCTCACTTATTTCCCATCCTTTGACCTGCCTATTCTCATACTAGGCAATTTCAACATTCCCATTGATAATCCCACTGTCTCTTCGACCACTAAACTTCTTTCATTTACTTCCTCTTTCGGTCTCTCCCAATGGATCTCATCTTCCACTCACTGTGATGGACACACTCTTGACCTTGTGTTCTCCCACTACTGCTCCATCTCTAGTTTCATCAACTTAGCATTCCCACTCTCTGACTACAACCTCCTCTCCTTCAGCCTTACCTCATGCCCTAAGTACCCTTAACCAAATCCATTTCTCATCTTCACTAAAACAGCTATTGTCTCCTATGTCTGCATTGTCCTGCCCTCTTTCTACAACAAAACACTCACTTCTGCCCTAAACAATACAGCTCCAGCTACCTCATACAGTCTCTGACGATCCAAACCCCAATCATAGCACACCAAACAGACCTACTACCTGCAAAAGTGCTCCCGCATTGTAGAGCGCTACTGGAAGAAATCTTGTTCTTATCCTGATTTCCTCCACTATAAATTAATCCCTTCATTTTACAGTACCGCCCTTTCATTTGCCAAACAAACATTCTTCAAATCTCTAATATCCACCCAGTCGTCTAACCTACGTTGTCTCTTTGCCACCTTCAAATCACTTCTCTGCCCATCTGCACCTCCTCCCCCTTTTTCCCAGCCCATGATTTTGCCACCTACTTCAGAGAAAAAAAATCAACACCATTTGACAAGATATTTCCTCATGCCAAATTCCACCCACTCTACCCACACTGCCCACCTTCACTTACACTCCCTATTTCTCTCCTCCCCTTTGTCTACAAACGGCTTGAGCGATTAATGTACAAACGCCTGTCTCACCTGTTCTCGACTCTCTGCAATCTGGCTTCTGTCCTCAACATTCCACTAAAACTGCTCTCACAAAAGTGATTAATAATCTACTTACTGCAAAGTCTAAGAGTCATTTCTCCATACTCATTCTCCTGGAACTCTCTGCTGCTTTTAACATTGCTGATCATCCTCTTCTTCTACACACCTTTCACTCCATTGACCTTCATGACACAGTTCTCTCCTGATTCACTTCCTACCTATTGAACCTCTTAGTGTTTCTACCATTGGTACATACTCACCTCCAATGCTACTATCTGTTGGGGTCCCACAAGGCTCTGGTCTTGGCCCTTTACTTTTTTCATTGTATACCTCTTTTCTTGGGGCACTAATTGGCTCATTCGGTTTCCAGAACCACCTCTACACTAATGACAGCCAAATCTATATCTCTTCCCCTGACCACTCCCTTTCTGTACTATCTTGTGTAACCAACTGTCTTTCTGCTATCTCCACATGGATGTCCCAATGCTACCTAAAGTTCAACATATCCAAAACAGAGCTTATTATCTTCACTCCTGCCAGAATCACCACCTCCCCCCAAATCTCCCTCACTGTTAATAACACCACAATTTTCTCAGTCTCCCAAGCCCGCTCCCTTGGTGTCACACTTGACTCCAGCCTCTGCTTTATTCCACACATCCATACACTCTTTTAGTCCTGTCAATTCCACCTTTAAAACATTGCCAGAATATGTCCTTTTCATACTCAACATTTTACCAAAACTCTTATCCATTCTCTCATCATCTCCTGTCTTGACTACTACAACCTCCTGCTATCTGGCATTCCTAACATCCATATATCCACACTTCAATCCATTCTAAATGCTGCTGCAAGACTGAAAGTCCTTTCTCACCGCTCCACATCTGCTGCACCACTTTTGCAAATCCCTACACTGGCTCCCTGTGTCCTCCAGAATCAAAATCAAATTACTCACCTTTACCTACAAAGCCATCAACAACACCACCCCTTCATGCATCTCAAATCTCATATCAAAATACTCTCCCTCTGCCCTGCTAGATCTACCTCTGACCTGCTGCTTGTCTCATCTTTGGTAACCACCTCTCACTTGCACCTACAACACTCTTCCCGTGCTGCTTATGGAATTCCCTACCATGCCCCGATCAGGCTTTCCCATGACTTTCCCACAGCCTTCAAATCTTTAGACCTTCTCTAAAAAAACATCTCTTTTTTAAAGCTTACCGTAACCCTGATGATACTATTCCCACTAATACACCCTCACAGCTGTCCTAATCTTCAATCTGCTCTAATGAGCAGGGTCATTCATACCCTTTGTTTTCATGTCTACATTTATTTTGTTTCCCTTGTATGTCCTTGTTTTATGTATGTCCTTGTTTTATGTATGTCCTGTTTTTCTTACTGTACGGCACTGCACAGCACTGTGGTGCTTTACAAATCTACGATAATAATAGTAATAATAATTAACTTCAGTATCATTTCATTGATCGCTGTGAGATTGTGTAAGGTCTCTTGTATTTAAAATCTCTGAACACCGGGCCTGATTCATTAAGGATCTTAAATGAAGAGGTATCTTATTTCAGTGAAATAACAGTCAGTATTTAACTTACGTGCAAAACAGAAAACTACTTTGCACCCCTTGCATTGTAACATGGTTTTGTCCAGGAGACTGAAATAAGATACATCTTCATTTAAGATCCTTAATGAATCAGGCCCACCATACTGTTTGACAAGGCACTTTAGCTGTAAACAAGCATATTAATGTGCCAGTAATAATATCAGCAAATACCAGTAAATGTTTATAATATTGTCATTAAAACATATCTCCAAGATTGACATGGCAACCCCAGTCTATATGTAATACCCCTGAGATTGATATATGTGTATGGTCCCTTTAAAATGTCTACCCAGGAGTTTCCCTGCTGCTGCTGCTGCTGCCCATTGGTTCATGCAGCTGTCAGCCAAAGAGAGACAGAATGAGAGAGAGATCACAGCCAAAATCCTGCAAAATTTGGGTGTGGTTTTTCCAAGGAGCTTTTGCTGAGAGGAAAGGAAGAGGAATGTGGTGTAAGGTGTTGTGTGAAGAAAACTAAAACAGACAAGCAGAAGGCTAGTTGAAGTTTAACAGCTGCTATACTGACAAGTTCTTCCTAAAAGACAAGGCAGCAACAGAGACATCAGCAGACTAGTGTGCTGGGTTGAGTCTATAAACTATACTCTATAAGAGTGGGACTTACCATTTGAGACATAACAGTAGTGATAAACACAAGTACAGCTCTAAGTATAAATTCTCAGACTATATTTGGGACATTTGTATTATTAATCAGAGGAACTGAGAGAGCGAGTCACAGTATGATAGAGTCACAGCACTAGCACTACAAGTCACAGCCAGCTTCAGCATATAAAAGTAGCTGGTAATTAAAGATTTTGCAGTACATCACAAATGAACCAACCCCTCTAGCAATAAGATATCCTTGCTCCAGAACTGTAATTAAGACTGCCCATCAATTTAAGGAATTGTGTTTGTTAACCACCACCATTTTAAGACGTTGAATGCAACATCAAGAACCAGACATTTTCTGTAGTGCAGAGACTGACTTATCTGTCAAAACTTTATTTGGATTTGTAGGATTACGAGATTCAGCCTGCATTGGAGTACCAATTAAACACAAAATAGTAGCAATGTACTTGCAACTCTCACGAAATTCGGGTCGGTCTCACGGACTCCCGGGAGAACTGACAAATCTCCCGCATCCCGTTACTGTCGTACCAAAATGGCGCGATTCGCGGTGAAATTACGCGTTTGGCCCGCGCCCCACCGCTCCCGCCCTCCAGTCACACCCCTCTCCCGAAAACAAGTTTCCGAAAGTAGGCAAGTATGGGTACATGTCCTGTGTCCCACAACTAAAAGGGAGCCGATCAATTATATTATGCTTCCTAACCCAGCAGTAGCTTTGTTATGGGAACTTTGTGACTATTAGATACAGTTCAGTTATGTGGAACCACAGATCCCAGCCAACCCCGGAATGTTATTTACCCTATCACCAGACTATTATGCTACAACACTATTGCCAGCAGATAAAGAGTATTAATCTGTATAACTATTGTGTTGATAAAGAAGCAGTTATCCACAGAAACTGCTTAATTTCAGCCATTTGTTAAAGGGATTACCAACTGTTTCTACTTCACCTTAATTTCAAGTAAAAGACTGAGATATTGTGGGGAACCTTATCACTACTGTGTGATATGGTACACTGGTGATGCAGGACTATTAGACGCACCAGAAACAAGATTTAGACATTGCTATTAGGCTCAGTAATTTATCTAGATTGATTGTTAGGCTGTTTATTGAAGTATTATCCAGCAAACTGCTTAGGAGATTATCTATGCTAAATTCATTGTCTAACCAATGTGTATCGAATGTATTACTTCCAAATTGCCATTTTCCACCTTAACCTCTTTGATCCAGAAATAATAGGTTAAAGGTTCTGCTGTTGGTTATTGAGTTGTGAGCGAGTAAGTCCTAATAGTACTATTGCCCATCTATCACCTGTATTCATTCTCATACCAATCTAAATTGTGAGGAAGGAAGAAGAACATCATTGAAGAAAAAGAAGTAAGTCCTTGCTTTGTAGTCAGACCATTCCTCTAGGGTGTTACATATATACCTCACATCCAGGGGCGGACTGACCTTCTGGCAGTTCTGGCAAATGCCAGAAGACCGATGGCTAGATGGGCCGATGCAGGAACCAGACCAAGCAGGGGCAGATTGGCTATTTCTTTCTTCCTGGATCCCGGCATTGCAGTCCCTAGCAGTCCCTAGCTAATGGAGCCGAACCTAGCCTACCAGTGGCTTCCTGGTGGTTAGCTCCTCTACAACCACCTTACTAAATATGCCAGGTGGGTCTGCCCAGCTCTGCCAACACCCCTTCCTTCCTCATCCTCATCTCTTCTGTTCCTTGCTCTATCCCCTGTCCCCTGCTCCTGGCAGGTGCGCACATCTCGCATCAGACCGCCTATCTAAGCTGACAGTTGCGACTCCCTCCTTGCCCAGCCTCAAGTAGCAGGACAGAACAAGCAATTGTCAAATATGTTAATATATTTCTCGTGCTGCAACGTGGGGGCACCACTCAGTGGTATAATGTGATTTGGGGGCACTATTCTGTGGTATAATGTGATTTGGGGGCACTACTCTGTGGTATAATGTGATTTGGGGGCACTATATTGTGGTATAAGGTGATGGGGACACTGCTCTGTGGTATAATGTAATTTTGGGTCACTACTCTGTGGCTTAATATGATTTCAGGGCACTATTGCGACATAATGTGCTTTGCTGGCACTATTGTGGCATAATATGATCTGGGGTACTACTGTGTGACATAATATGATTTGGGGGCACTATTGTGGCATAATATGAACTGGGACACTACTGTATAACATAATTTGATTTGGGGGCTCTGCAGTGGTTTAATATCAATAGGAGGCATGCACTCAGGCATGAGGGATGCGTGGTCACCTCCTCGACACTGCCTATGCATGGCGGCACACAGTTTGTTTCCTACTCATCTATGGAGGGGGGACTTCAAAAATTCCCTGTACCCTGACCCCAAATCTCTCTTTGCGGTCCTGCACATTGTGCCTGATACAGGTGCACTCTATGCTGCAAATAAAGAGTCAAGTTACATGTAATACATTTGTATCTCACAGGACACCATATAACAATGAGCTTTGCAAAAAGTACTGTAATTATTATTATTATTATTACTAATATTATTATTATTATCTGGAACAGAGGTGAGCATGTGTGCTTTAAATGCCAGGGCTAAATTTTAGTCCCAGTCTGGCCTTGCTCACATCTCTGCCTAACTATTAAAATCATACTACTTGAGTTTGTTATAGGCTAGGAAAATACATAAACTGATATTCGTTATCTACACAGCAACTACATATATTTTAAAACATATGTATATCATATAATAAAAACAAAAACATGCAATAAAGTATTTAGGGCGATTCTTAAATGTGTAGTTACAAAAACAAATATTATAGCAATATCTTGCTGGACAGAGAAATATGACAGCTGGTGAAATAAACTAGATTTCCTTTTTTGCAGTTAGCAAGGGCATACGGTTCTAGAATTAAAACCACAAAGCTCTGTAATTAATATTATTATGTAATGATTCACAAAAGAGGACATGTAAACTGTTATATTTTCAGTAATGGAAAAGAGGACACTGCAAATCCTAATCCTAAACACACAGAGTTAACCAGATTTGCGTATGAGCTGAGCTTTATCTCCCTTTTCAGGAAATTAAACTTCTGTCTGGTTTACCACAGTACATTGCAGATATTTATCTGTAAATTGCAGCCACGTTTTATAGTTGCATCCATCTGATTCTCATAGGTCTAATAAAATCCTTGTCAAAATATATTGATGTCATACCGAACATAATAACATTTAAAGGTAACACACTGTCTGAATAACAACATCTGCTCCATAACATGCTATAGGAAAATAAAAGTTTTACTATTGTAAAAATGTATTTAAATTACATTTTTTGGTGCTTTTTTGGTAACTTCAGCGGCCAAAAATAAATGCTTCAATCAGGGTCATATGATGTGTTGCACTGCATCTTATACATGAAGAATGCTGAAATATCCTGAGATATAAGAACTAGAGATGTTCACTGACGTTTGTGTTCTGGTTTTGGTTTTGGAACTGGATTAACTTCGTGTTTTGGCAAAACCCGCCCTTGCGTGTTTTGGTTTTGGATCCCAATTTTTTCTAAAATCCCTATTTTTTTTTTTGCTAAAATCACATATTTTTGCTAATTTCCCCCCTACATTATTATTATCAACCTCAAAAACACTAATTTCAAGTAATTTGCAGTCAATTTTGACCACCTTACAGGTCACAATATTATTTTCATACACTTTCAAACAAAGACTGCAGCGACCTGGCTGGATGCTAAGTGACAGAGCAATGACTCAAACACACGGCAGTTCCTAGCACATCTGGGAAACATAGCCACATAGCAGTGTCAGTAAAGAAAAATGGTGCAAGATGGAATTGTCCTTGCACTATGAAATCAGTTATGGTTCATTTGATCACTCCACCCGTTTCATGGATAACTGTGGTAATTGTACAGCTAATTACTAAGCTAAGTACTTGGCGATGAGCGCTGCCTCCCCCTTCCCCCACGGGGATGCATGCTTTTATTAGACAAATCCAGGATGCCAGACAATGCACTAAAAAGAGCCATTGTAATTCACAGCAAAAGCAAGTTCATCACTGAGCTTTGAATCAGCCCCAATTCTTAAAAAATTATAATATAGTTAGATACTTTTGACATAAAGTGCAGATTACAAACACTTTGTACAATTCTGATGAAACAGTAGCGAAGTGGAAGGTAATACATATACACATCTATTTAGACATCCATGCTTACATTATTTCTGCAAACAACGTTGTTCTTTGTTAATAAAACTGTTGTCTTTATATCTTTCAAAAAAATTTAAAATAATACCCCATTCATACTGCACCAAAATCCTGGGTTTTTGCCGGGGCGAGCTCAAACGACCCGGGTCTTGGTGCAGTATGAATGGTACAAGTCAAAAATCCCGGGTCTAAAAACCCGGGTCTTCAACCCGGGATTTATCGAGGGGTAATTTCCGGGTCGGACCCGGGTTGCCTGCACTATGAATGGTGCAACCCGGGTTTTTCAACCCTGGTTGCACAGAAAACAAGCTGATTGGCTGTCTGCCTGTCTCTGGAGGATGATGTCATCGGTGGGAGCCCGTGGAAGATTCGAAAAGGAGTTTAGGAGAAATGGTGGATGGTGGAGTGCAGATCAAGCTGAAGCAGAATCGGAGTTTGTTGGAGAAAATTTCTTTTATTTAAACATTTTATTTAAACAATCACCACCCACTTTTGCATCATCTTTATGCGTCAAAAAACCAGTCACCTTTCAATGACATCACCATTTTTCAGTCAATGAAAACTGCTCTGGTGATGACTCCCACAAATTGCCAGGGCACAGATTTGTGCGGTATGAATGGTGTTTCTGAGCTGGGACGCTCCGAGCCACGGCAAAAACCCGGCTTGAAAAACCCGGGATATTGCCGGGGCGGCAGTATGAAAGCGGTATAATCCTCCACCATTCTTTGGATGTTGATAGTTGATAGTAGGATCAGGTGGAGTTACAGCAGAAGTGTCACTAATTCTGGTCAATTATTTTACAGTAGACAAGACCAGATGTCAAAATGTTGTGCTGAGTCATCTGCATCATCAATGGGTGTCTAAGATTTTTGCAAAGCACACAACAGTATATAGCACATGTAGGTAACATTGGCACACAGTGGTAGCTGAACGGAAAAGTGGGGTAAGATGGAATTGTCCTTGGGACCTCCCACCTACCCTTATGTTGGATCTTAAAAAGGACATGCACACTTTAACAAACCAAGAATTTCAGCTACAAGGAGTGCTAATTTTGAGGCTCATGTGCTTGGTTTGTATGTGCCCCCACAAAACAAGCTAACAATAGCCTTAAGGCACCTAAGTTAGCAGTGCTGTTAATGAACTCTACTGTGGCCAGATGTTGTTGTCATCATCCTCAGCCTCATCCTCCCCTCATCAGTTTGTACATCATCCTCACACATTATTAATTCATCACCGCTGGAATCCACCATTACAGAAGTCTCAGTATTTTGATGTAATTAGCGGGAAAGGCCGTTCCTCGTGGAACTTGAATTTCATTTTTATGAACATCATCTTTTCCACATTTTGAGAAAGTAGCCTCCTACGCTGATCTCTGACAAGGTTCCCGGCTGTGCTGAAAGCTCTTTCCGAGTACACACTGAAGGGTGAGCAGCTTAGGCAATGCAAAGCGAGTTGGTAATTGGGTCTCCAAATTCCCTTTTTTTCCTCCCATTATGTAAAGGGACTGTCTGGTGTGTCTATTTCTATGCTGTCGTGAAAATAACCCTCCACCATCCTTTGGATGTTGATAGTAGGATCAGGTGGAGGTACGGCAGAGGTGTCACCTTTTTTTTAGTCAATTCTTTTAGACCAGACCAGATGTCAAAATGTTGTGCTGAGCCATCTGCATCATCCCTGGGTCTCTTGGGAAAGTTATGTTTTTTCCTAGCAGCAGTTGAGTGAGGAACTGAAGAAGGAGACGCCGTCCTGGCATGTAAAACTTAAGCTGTCATCTTGCTCACCAGGAGCTCCTTGCATCTCTTCAAATCTGGGTCAGTTGGAAACAAAGAGAAGACATAGCTCTTAAACTGAGCATCAAGCACAGTTGCCAAAATGTAGTGGTTCGATTTCAAGATTTTGATAAATCTTGGATCTTTGCGAAGCAAATAAAGTACATGATCTACAAGTCCGACATACTTAGCGTAATTGCTTTGTTTAATCTCCACCTTCAGTTTCTCAAGCTGCTTTTCCAAAAGTCTAATTAAGGGAATCAGATGACTACTTTGAATGGTTTCAGCACCTTGCACATCACGGAAAGTATTCTCCACTGCGCTTGTGGAAAATGCATCCCCCCAGCTTTCCCAATGTCATGGCTTGTGGAGTAAGCGTGGATGGCTTTTCGTTGTTCCTCCATCCGCAGAAGCATATACAGGGTGGAATTCCACCTTGTCACCATCTCTTGCTTCAGTTGGTGGCAGGGCAAATTAAATTGCTCTTGTAGCTGCTGCAATCTCCTACATGCTGTTGCCGAATGCCGGAAATGCCCAGATATTTTACGGGCCACAGACAGCATCTCCTGCATGTCCCTATTATTTTTTAAAAAGCTCATCACCAGCAAGTTTATTGTGTGAGAAAACAGGGATGTGTTGGAATTCACCCAGCTGTAATGCTCTCACAATTTTGGTAGCATTATCAGAAATGACATAACCTTAGGAGAGTCCAAGTGGAATAAGCCATGTTGCAATGACATCCCTTAGTTTTTGTAACAGATTGTCAGTTGTATGCCTCTTAGTGAAGCCGGTGATACAAGGAGTAGCCTGCTTCTGACAAATGTGACATACTTGGGTACATGCTGCTGCTGCTGTTCCTGCTGGTGATGGCGAATCACCAACCCAGTGGGCTGTCACTGTCATATAATCTTTAGTTTGCCCAGTTCCACTTGTCCACATATCTGTGGTTAAGTGTACAATGGGTAACCCAATAATTACATTTTTACGAATCTTCTAGCAGAGGAGAGGAATAGTTTTTCTAGTGAAATGGTGTTGTGATGGAATTTGGTAACGTTGACACAAGACCTCAAGTAACTGTCTAAAACCAGCTGCATTAATAGTGGATATTGGACGCAGATCTAATACTAGCATAGTCGCCATGGCGTCTGAAATCCGCTTTGTGACTGGGTGACAGCTTTCATACTTGCTTTCTCTTGCAAAAGATTGTTTAACAGTCAATTGATGTAAACTACTAGTAGTCTTCTTCTTGTTCTGCTTCTGGGATGAAGATTCATCCCCAGTAGCAGCAGCAGTGGGACTAACTTTCAAGAATTTTTCTGAGGAATCCAGAATAGTGGAGGAGTCATCTAGCCTTAGAAACTTCGATGCAGGACTAACTCCGATCGCTACTGAGGATATTGATGAGGACGGTGTTGTGGGTGTAGATTGCAGGTGTTGGGATCTAGCTGACAGAAGGGACCTAGCTGATGATGGACTGCTTGTTGTTATATTTTTAGCATAAGTTTCCAATTTTCCCAACAGTTTGCCATGAACTCACTTCAAATGGCGTAACAGGGATGAGGTTCCTAGATGGTTAAGGTCCCTACCTCGACTGACTGTGGCTTTACATACGCTACAAATGTCTAGACAACTGTTGTCTGGATTTGGGTAAAAATAATTCCACACATAAGATGTGGATTTTTTGGTTTAATGTCCAGGCATGACAATGGCCTTCTTCTTATCACGTGTAAGAACTTCTTCCACCAGTGCAGGACTTACACAAACAACATCATCCTCATCAACATCCTCATTAGCGCCCTCGTCGGCTACAAAAAATATCCCCCTCATCCTGTTGCAATTTCAAAGTGGCATCCCCAATTTGTGTATCACCGGCTACACTTGGGCTGTTAATGCACACATCTGCAGAAATGCTGAAAGGGGCCTTCTTTATGGGTACACTATCAGAATGGTCAGGATTACACATAGCACTCGTGGATAGATTCTCTTCAGGGATTTGTGTCATTTCTGAATCTGAACATACATTTTCCTCTAATGCCTTAATGTTTTCATCCAGCTCGGCTTTTACACGTAAACGTATTTAGACACCACTTTTGGAGTCCGAATGACAAAGTCTTGCTTGGTCACAACTGACCTTACAGGAAGATGCTCAGTGACAGTTGCAGTACTAGCACTCATAGAGAAAGGCGAAGGCCTCATGCTTTTCTTGCCACTGCATGTGTAGAATGACATGTTGGCAATTTTATTTTTTTCTGCAGATAACTTTGTCTGGATTACAGGTCTTTTTTTTTCTTGACCAAGGTGAAAGGTGTTTTATTACTATAATCATGACTGGTGCCACCAGCTGCTTGGTGCTCCTGCTCTTCTGTATACTGCTGTGAATCCATTTTGATAACACTGTACAATTTGACTGCAAATTCAGAAGACCAAGCATGCCAACCCTAGTATTTCTATTTCAGCAATGACAATTAGCAATGGAGTTCTGCTCTTTGTGTGTAACCTATATAACACCATATAATTTGTCTGCAAATTCAGAAGACCAAGCATGCCAGCCCTAGTATTTCTATTTCAGCAATGACAATTAGCAATGGAGCAATGGAGCTCTCCTCTTTGTGTGTAACCTATATAGCACAGTACAATTTGACTGCAAATTCAGAAGACCAAGCATGCCAGCCCTAGTATTTCTATTTCAGTAATGACAATTAGCAATGGAGCAATGGAGCTCTCCTCTTTGTGTGTTACCTATGTAACACAGTACAATGTGACTGCAGATTTACACCAAGACTGGCAGCCCTATTATTTGTATTTCAGCAATGACAATTAGCAATGGAGCAATGGAGCTCTCCTCTTTGTGTGTTACCTATATAACACAGTACAATGTGACTGCAGATTTAGAAGACCAAGACTGCCAGGCCTATTAATTCTATTTCAGCAATGACAATTAGCAATGGAGCAACGGAGCTCTCCTGAATGTCACTGGAGACTTTGAAGAACACTGCTACCCCTCGTCTTTCTTTTTTACCTATGACGCTGCCCAACTGCTCTAGAGACTGCCAAGTACTGTGCTACCCCTTCTGTGGTCCTCTGTGAAATGGCGCCGTGGAGGGCGGTACTTATAGAATTCAAAACTGGCAAGATGCAATGACGTAACAATGACATCTTGCCTAGTATTCAATTCTGAGGGCGCGCGAAAGTATTTGGTAAGTTCGGGTGTGTTCGGTTGTTGGGAAACCAAGCCTGAGCATCTCTAATAAGATCCAATATTGGGCAATTGGTCAAATATTACAGGGTATGTACAGCCAAAACAACAAAAAATACCAAATAATCGATAGGAACCTTATTGAGCATGATGGAAAATTAAATCTTTACAATCCCATATATTTAATCTCATTGCTGTTCAAATACTCTTTAGTACCTAAAAGCATGGTGTGTTATTGCACAGCTCATCCACGTAGTACAGGGAAATCCTATTAAACACAATGGGCCCAAGTCGTTAAGGAAAACAAGGCAAAAAAATGTATACCTTTTCTCCTGGACAAAACCATGGTACAATGCAAGAGGTGTGAATTAGTTTTTCATTTTGCAAATAAGTTAAATACTTGCTGTTTTTTATTTAGCACACAAATACTTGATAGCCTTATTTTACACTGAAACTTAAAGTTGATCTAGGACATGCCCTACCCCAACTATAAATCTGTCCCCACATCTTAAATTTACCTCCCCCTTCAATGCAACATGGTGTTGCCAAGGTGCATAGTTACTCATTTTTTTTGCTTTCCTTTTCTTAATATATCAGTCCAATGATGAACAGAAATATGTTGTGTTTAAAAAATGTATATTCATAGACTATAAAGATTTACTATTTATCTTCTCTCTGTTTATTATCATTGTAATACAAACAGTTAGTGTGGAGGGCTAATTTATATGACAGTAATTAAAGCTTTATTGTGCATGGTTGTAGACTTTGTGCTATATATAGACCAATTGTTTTTAAAAGAAAACTCTCCTTTTGTTTTATAGGGGTTACATTTGTAATGTAGACCCTAGGATCCTATAGAGTTAAATGCAATTTCCTTCAAAAGTGTAAACGTAAATTGTGTCCCAAAAAAAATACATTTACTTGTGTATGCAGAGCTGCACTTATCTAAAGATGCGACTCAGTACACTGTGCTAAATGCATGTACTGCCTGAAGGTATATTAAACGGTATCATCATGCAGTAGAGACAGCAGTCATCATAATTAATCAATCATCAGCAAATGTGTTTAAAAAAATAATCTGTGTTCCCTCCCTCCAAATTGCTACTAGCACTACCACTCATGACCTAGGCTTAGGCTTGTAGCGGCAAAATCAGGGAAATAAATAGCACTGGGTTCCCCCCCTAATAAGCCACTCCTAGTAATAGGCTATGACAGTCTGAGATGGTGACACTATAGCAGTCAACCAGTCCTAGCCCATTCGGTACAGAGCTCAATTCTCTAAGGGAATGAGGCCCACGAAAAAAATGTGTGCCCACCTCCTAGGAAAGACCAGCTCCATGCTGAAAGCACTAGGGGTATTTACTATGGCTCCCAGCCTAGGGCTATAGGCCCTACTTGCACACTCTGGCAACAGATGGGAGAGGTATCTTTTGTGTATGGTCAGTATCTCCCCCTTGGATGCTGGGTGAAGGGAATGTCATCTCCAGGGTTAACCCCATATTCTCTGATGAGTATAGTACACCATGCCAATAAAGAAGAAAGGTTTCGTTTTTAAGATTATTTATTTTTATTTATTTTACTTACTTGGACCTCAGCCACTTTATCTCTCCATATGTTGTGAAAGTACCAGCATGCTGGGAGCTGGAGAGCCATGGATTTAATTAAAAAATAAATAACAAATAAAATATCGAAATACACATACATCTCTTTCATTAATATAATCTTACTGACGGTCACTCTATGCTTAGTCTTATAGGCTTCGTCGTAATCCAATGACGAAATGCATAAAAAATTCCCTTATCCTTTGCATGGAGAAGGAGCAGACTTTAGAGATTATTAGACTCTCCTCTGAGTCTGCGTGGTTGAACGCTTCAACCAATCAGAGATTGGTGGGGCAACTGCAGAAAAGATTTTTCCCACCACATCTCTTGTATCTAATTGTTTGAAGTGCTCTTAAAGGTGGAGAGTTTTAATCAATGATGTCCTAGCTTTAGACACTAGTAAGAAAGGGGTTTAAAGAAAGGGGTTTGAAGAAAACCGCTGAGCAGCAAACTCAACACTTTTCACCATGACATCACATTTTAGTAAGAAAGAGACAAATAGGTTTCAACCGTGTTTTGGTCAGCTGGAAATGATAGGCTTAAGTGTATCTCCCCTTTGTTTAACCCTGGTTAGATTCCCATAACATCATGCCTTGCCTCCAGTGATCACAGTCCAGCTTCTGTCATTATACCATGGTACAGGATTGGTACACCTTCACTAGGCTGACAGAAAAGTCTTTGGGAAAAATAAGGGGATTATAAAATAAAAACAGTGTCCTCTCCAGTGAATTGCAATTTCTTTAGGATTGATTAATAGCACTTGTATAAACGTCAAGTAACATTACATGGATACTATTATATGGTCATCTATGAAAATAAATAGATAGGGGGAAAAAAATAGGGAAAATAATATAGGACTAGTATACTTTTAAGGCTTGTTCAGTGTGTACGGTCTCATTTAAATTTGAGCGCAAATTTTCGCAAACGTAAAATGAGGGCCGCAAAAATACGCTTCTACCTGGTTATTTTGAGTTACACGTTTAAGATACATGCAGCTCGAAATAGTGTGTTACAGTGCGGCCTCATCAAAATATGCTTGATGTGACTGTGTATGAGGTACACCTGTCATCATTATTAACTTGGTGGTGATGATGACTGCCATTTTAAATGCATATAAATAAAAAATAGATAAAACCCCCTAAAGGGAAACCAGCACAAACAGCACTTATAGCCTGGGCTGGTTGTTATTATTATTATTATCCTTTATTTGTTAGGTGCCACAAGATTTCCGCAGCGCCGTACACCATACATACAAACAGTACACTATACAGGGTGAAACAGTACAAAACAATAAACAGAGATACCAGTACTTCAGGAGCTCCAGGCAGGTTAAAGCAATAAACACGGAGCAGAAGAACAGGTGAGGAGACAGGAGGAAAAAGGGCCCTGCTCAAGTGAGCTTACATCCTAAGGGAGGGTAGACAGAACAGGCACAAGGGGAGCCAGATGAGGCAAGGGAAAGAGCGAGTGGAGGAGATGAAGGGGTTATATGGATGGTTGGTAGGCTTTAAGAAAGAGGTGGGTTTTCAGTGCACGTTTGAAGGAGCACAGAGTAGGAGAGAGGCGGATGGAACGAGGGAGGTCATTCCAGTGAAGGGGGGCAGCACGGGAAAAATCTTGGATTCTGGAGTGGGAAGAGGTGATAAGAGTGGAGGAGAGGCGTCGATCATTGGCTGAGCGCAGGGAGCGGGCAGGAGTGTGAATGGAGAGGAGGTTAGAGATGTAGGGGGCTGTAGAATGTAAACCATCCTTTGAATATTCTTCAAAGGATGGTTGCAGCTAATATGGGGGGGGGGACAAACAGCTTGTGGTAGCCCAAGGTATAAGCCGTAGCCAGCACCAAAAGTCTAGACTGGTCCTACTATAAGTAGGAAACCCATCAGCATAGTGTTCTCCTGTAATAGTGACACTCAGTCTCAGCTCAGCTGAATTGGGCTTTCAAAAAATAAATTCAGTACCAGAAGAAAGGCAAATCAGATGTTTAGTTGCATAGGGAGAGGAATCAGTAGCAGCAAGAAAGAAGTAACAATGCCACTGCTTAGGTCATTGGCACGGCCTCATCTAGAATACTGTGTGCAGTCCTGGAGGCCATATGTCCAGAAGGATATAAATACATTAGACTGTACAAAAAAGGACAACTAAAATGGTGCATGGCCTACAGCACAAAACTTGCCCAGAAAGACTAAAAGATCTTAATATGTATAGTTTGGAGCAGAGAAGGGAAAGGGAGGACATGATAGAACCTTTCAAATATATCAAGGGTTTTAACAAGGTGCATGAGGAAAATATTCTTCGAAGGATGAGAAGTATTAGAACACAAGGACATGCATTGAAACTGGAGGGAAGTAGATTCAGAGGAAATTTGAGGAAAAATTACTTCACAGAAAGGGTAGTGGATAATTAAATAGTCTCCCATCAGAGGTGGTAGAAGCTAATACAGTAGAGCAGTTTAAACATGCTCGGGATAGACATAAGGGAGTCCTTACAAAGAACTAACGATCAAATTGGGGGTTACCATAGGTTAAAACATGGGCAGACTAGATGGGCTAAATGTTTCTTATCTGTCGTCAAATTCTGTTTCTATTTTAAACCAGCCACTTGCTGATTGCACATGGCTGGCGCTTCTCCCAATTGCCCTTGTCGGTGGGTGTTGGGGTAATAAATGTAAAACAGTAAGAAATAGTTATACATACACCAGTATGCTCTGATAGCCATGCATGTGCTGGCACTTATAGTGTTACATAATAACATTTTACATTACTACTCTGCGATGGGACCCATACTCTTCGCCACCCTGCATCAGCTGTAACTAGTACAGGCTGCTAGAGCTGATCTGCAGTAAGACAATGCGGAATGTTACACCACAGTGTTGGATGTAATGTTTAATGTTAATTTGATGCACCATGTAAATGCTGCCTTCCTCATTAGTAGCAAAATTGTATTTTATTTTTTCCAAATGGAAGATTTTCAAATTGCATTTTGTATCACAATAGCATTACACCAGATTCATAATGGAAATGTCCCAGAGATATAATTACTGTCACCTTTGCCTCTGCCCACAATGGGTGTACTTTAATTAAAGGCTAGAAAAAGCTTACAATTATATGGGTGAGATTAGTTCCATATCAGATGCAGTTTGAAATAATAGGGTTACAGGTATAAATTTACAAATTAAGACTACTATAATGAAGCCGCACCTCATGAGTGGTGCGTGTATACGGTGGAATGCCATACCGCGACTTCTACTGCCTTCAGTGTAAATTCCATTCATTTACATTCCCATTACATTTTTCATACTGCTACTTCTAAATTTCTACTTCGACCACTGCCTAAGATTATAAAAATGGAGCTATATTCCTAACCATGCCTCATTTTCATAGATTACCTATGGAGTCGGCAGTGATACATCATATCATCCGGAGTTTAGAGGCGCCAGATTGTGCCATTTGCCCGAACAATGCTGTCACATGACCTATGTGCATAATTCTGAATCCAGCAGTGTTTAATACCACTTTTATACTGCCGCCCCGGCAATATCCCGGGTTTTTGAAGCCGGGTTTTTGCAGGGGCTCGGAGCGTCCCAGCTCAGAAATACCATTCATACTGCACCTTGGACCCGGGAATTTCCTGGGTTGACCCCATTCATACTGCACAAGTCTGTGCCCTGGCAATTTGTGGGAGTCATCACCAGAGCACTTTTCATTGGCTGAGAGCTGGAATATGAAAAAATTCTCTCTCTCTCCCTCTCTCTCTCTCTCACCATTCATAGTGCAGGCAACCCGGGTCCGACCCGGGAATTACCCCTCGAAAAATCCCGGGTTGAAGACCCGGGTTTTTAGACCCAGGATTTTTCACTTGTACCATTCATACTGCACCAAGACCCGGGTCATTTGAGCTCGCCCCGGGAAAAACCCAGGATTTTGGTGCAGTATGAATGGGGTATAAGACAATTTCCTAAACATGTGTGTTAGCTGAAACTAAAGCTTGTATCTAATGATGCCTAGAACTCCAATATCTAATTATTAACATAGTGTCCAGTTAAAAAACGCAGAATGACTAGACCAGAAATACAATAACAAGAGTAGTATTTAAACAGCACAACTTCTGAGCTGAAAAGCAAAGACCATTTCAACCATAACATTCTACTGCATTTAAACACACTTGGTTTTATGTTAATTATATGGAAAGGTTCCGATTCTCAATGTATATGCTCATTACAGTTGTTAAATGTAGATGTTAAGAACAGAGGGGGTGCTGTCTATTTTTAGAATGTTCCTTGTACATTTGCATTATATCTTCACACTAAAAAAAACACGATCTGCTGTTTACTACATTCATCTGACAAGCTGATAGTTACAAATAAGATAACAGCTTAAAGTCTTTTTTGTTTTAGACCATTGCCTTATTACACATAATGCTTATTATTATAAAAAAAAGAACCAATTTTAAACAGCATATGCTTGTCTCCAAGTATAGACAGCTCCTTCCCATGCAGTCTTTCTCTGCAGTGATGTGTGGGCAGCCTAGTGTGCAGAACAAGCTCACCCCACCCTCCATACATTCACCAGAGCATGCAATTATGGTCACTGCCTTTCCTTTCTCAATGAATGCAGTAGATTCCGTTAAACGCTCCCATCACATGCTCATAAAGACGACATCCTATTTAAAATATATGTCTATTTCATAGCGTGTGCTCAGTATAACCCAGGCTTCTGCTTTATTATTTTTTTCTACCTATAAATATTCATAGTGAAAGCCGAGCAACCCTGTCTAATGTCATGTTGACATATCCAATGGGCTTATCCGCAGGTTATTGTTATGCTGCCTCATTTAGCAACATCAGATGCCGTTGATAAAACACAGGCAGAAAAGCAGGAGGCGAGGAAGAGCATGTCCTTGCCCCTAACCTGATTACAGCTCACCATGGGCTTGGCACAGACTCTGCCTATGCCTTTTGTCAGGGTGTTTGCAAACACAAACATTTCAAGAGTTAAGTTAAGGAAAAAAGCAGCAGATAAGCAGTGATCTGGAAGTAAACCTGAATTGCAAAGCAGCTCTAGCGCACTGCATCTGAGCACTATCTGTGGAGTTCACAAGTTCAGAACAGAATTATATTTAGTATAATCCCTATAGGGCATATTCTCCATTAGAGAAATTACAGCAGCACAAAATGCAATATTAAGGTGGTTATATACTTTGAGATCTGGTCCATGATATAGGAACGTACAGTATCTTCTTTTATTAATTTTTTTTGTGTCATAATTAAAAAATATTCCTTTTAACTTCCATGTATTCCTTTTGCCAAGTAACGAGTCAATATCAATATTTTAGATGTGCAGGCAGACATTTAATACCTTTGCTAATAAAATTCTACAGGCAAACACCTACAGGGAACCTGACTACACTCTGCTACAATCTTACTGTTTCCCCAAGCCTTAAATATTTCCTTCTCACCACTGGAAATTTCATTGTTGGCCTCGTTGTTAAGGCAAATCAATAGTATGCTTATTATTTCAATCTTGTCATCACTTATTTTTAGCCCTTTTTAACAATCCACCAACCTAATGTCTAATGAGACTGCTGTTCCTCAAACTTGATTGTCATACAGTATATGATGTTAGGTGCTGTTAAACACATTTGATATAGTCTTGGCATATATAAGGAGTATTGAAACATTGTAGATTTTATAGGACTTTTTTAATAGTTAATCTTTCCCATGATTTGCACACTCAAATTTTCAACATAGATCCAATTGGTGTCAGTCTCTCCAGACTCATTCACTCTACTGCATGAGTGAAATCAAGCTGGTTCCCCAATAATCAAGCATCAGCATCTGTCTTATCGAGTGAGATGGTAACTACAGGACTCGATGTACAGGTACTGTAAGCAGAGGAGACAGCTACTTTGGGTGAATGGACGTTAAGGATTCATTATGGCATAATTGGAGAAACACAGAATCACTATTAACAGAAATACTAAGATAAAACATTATAAAATTATGAAAGGCTAGGAACAGATTTTCATACCTGCTTTGAGTACTAAAATACCTTATTTCCGCACTTGCAGGATATGAAAATATCTAAAGACTTGGGCCTGTTGCAATTGCCATATCAGTTTATCACTTAAAGACAATTATATGGGTAGACAGAAGAAAGAAATATTAACTCTTTATCAGCTACTCTGCTAGATCTAATTTATTATGCTCCGAGTCTCTTTGGACAATGACATTCAAGTACACACACAATTCTTGTCTTCTATCTACATTGTAGCTCTTGTTTTGCTACTGCATTTTTTTTAAATTATATATGGCATACATAAGAAAAGATTTATTAATTAAAAAAGTAATTATTCTTCATGATACATTAAATAAATAGATGAATATGGTCTTTGTAAATCTTTATTGTATTATGTTCATGCCAGAGTCTTTTCTTTAGGATGAATAATTCTATTACTGTTTAATAATGAAATTACAAAGTCACTGACTAAATCAACATTATTATTAACATTAATGGTTTCACTGAGAGCTCTGTAATACATGAGCCTGTAGACCTATATTCTGCAGTTTTTATTTCAGTAAAGATTCATCTTCATTGAAATAGATTCAATGCAACCTGTAATTATTCAACATGCAGTACCTGATAAAAACATAAGTGCATCACTTAAATACATGCCTTAAATAATTGAGAGCATTCTATAGTGGGACCTAAAATCAATGTTGTTAGTTCACAGACTCTAATTAACTGAATTTACCTACTTAGCGGTTTCCTCCCCTTCATAGTAAAGCCCATTATTATGTTTCTGGTGTATCTTTTTATGTGGGGGATACATGTATTTTTTATAATTTTTTTTTAATTTGCTAATAATAATAATAATAATAATAATAATAATAATAATAATAATAATTAATAATAATAAAAGTCAAAAGTATTCAATATAAGAAAATTCCTTTTCCAACATTCCCTTCAAATCTCTGCCATACTTACCCTTGTTGATCTTTTATTCCCAGGAAGAAAATCCACAACCCCCAGCAGGCGCCATATGTTGTGGAACTACAAGTCCCAGAATACCAGACATGCTGGGGCTTTTAGTTCCACAACAACTGCAGGGCAACACGTTGCATAGTACTGATGCATAGTAGTACTTACATTGCTGACGACATGAATAGCTCCCCTATCTAGTTTTTTTTAACCATGATGTACTCCGATGCCTGTTCAGCTTATTGTGAATCACTTAGCCTCAGTCACATGAGGGTGAGTGTCAGAAGCCTGAAGAATGCGTGCTGACTCCTGATTGGAGGAGCTCAGCGCACATGGTAAAAGAGGAATTAGGGCAATGAAGTTGCACTGTAAGTATAGCCTACCCAGTAAAAATGAGTGACATTGGGCCCCAGAGAACTCATGCGGCCCCGCTTGTCCCATTCCCCTTCTACAGTTCAGAATCTAGGTTCCACTGGATAAAAGGGTTAGCGTCAGTGATCTAGCGAGGAGTCATGGTGGCTGGAGTCAGCACCTGCTCAGATGCCCTGGAGCAATGCTGCACTGCCAATGGGGACCTGGCCAGTGTGCAAGGAGTTTGCCTTTAGGTTCTGACCCATTAGACCCCCCTCCAGTCAACTCTTTCTTTAAACTCCCTTGGCATTATATAAAACATTTGGGGGGAAATTTGTTACATACCAAACCAGCACCAGAGCCAGAATAAGACCCCAAGAAACTCTAGGCAAGTTACTGGTTTGGGGAACCTTCACCTTAGTTTTATCAAAAAAAGATCCATGCATAAAAACAAATTATAGTAATCCAGCCCCCTCCATGTCCTATGGGCCCAAGGCAAGAGCCTAGGATGCATAACGTATAATTCGCTCTGGCCAGCGCTGTCAAACAGTTAAAAATATATATACATTTAATTCATAACGATGAAATAAATGTCACCACGGTATACAAAATGTATACATTATATTGCTGAAATGGCAGTATTGGCATATACAATCAGTGACCACTTTATTAGGTACACCTGCTTGTTAAGGCTAATCAGCCAATCATGTGGCAGCAACTCAATGCATAAAAGCATGCAGACATGGTCAAGAAGTTAATTTGTTGTTCAGACCAAAGACCAGAATGGGGAAAAATGTGATCTAAGTGACTTTGCCCGTGGAATGATTTTTGGTGCCATATGGGGTGGTTTTCAGTAAATTCGGAAACTGCTGATCTCTTTTGCTTTTCATGCACAGCAATCTCTAGAATTTACACAAAATAATAAACATCCAGTTCTGTGAGCAAAATCGCCTTGTTAATGGGAGAGATCAAAGGAGCATCCCTGAATGCACAGCACATGGAACCTTGAAATTACTGGACTACAGCAGCAGAAGACCCCATTGGTCTCCAGTCAGCTTGGAACAGGAAACTGTGGCTTCAGTGGGCACAGCTCACCACAACTGGGCAGTTCACTGGAAAATGTTGCCTGGTCTGATGATTTGTGTTGTGTCATGCAGAAGATAGGGTCAGAATATGGTGTAAACAACATGAATCCATGGATCCATCCTGCCTTGTGCCACAATTCAGGGTACTGGCTGTGGTGTAATGCTGTGGGGAATGTTTTATTGACACGCATTAGACCCCTTAATACCAAATGAACATCATTTGAATGCCACAGCCTATCTGAGTATTGTTGCTGACCATGTGTATCCCTTTATGGCCACAGTCTACCCATTTTCTAATGGGTACTTACCTGCGAACAGGATAATCATCATGTCACAATGCACATGTCATCTCAGGTTGGTACCACGCACATGACAGTGAGTTCAGTGTACTCCAATGGCCTCCACAGTCATCAGATCTCAATCCAATAGAGCACTTTTGCGATGTGGTGGAATGGGAGATTCACAGCATGAATGTGCAGACGACAAATCTGCCGAAACTGTGTGATGCTATAATGTCAGCATGGAGCAAATCTCTAAGGAATGTTTTCAGCACCTTGTTGAATTTATGGCCACACCATCCCACTTTAATATTCCCCCAAATCGGCATCATCCCCCCCACCATCCCACTTTATCATCCCCCCACTATCTCCAATCATTCTTCTACCATCCTTATTCCTCACCCACCATCCCCTGTTATTTGTTACCCCACTCATTATCTCTTTTTTTATCACCCCTCCACCCCTGTTATTCATTATCTCCTTCATTATCTACCTTCAACCAGGTGGTGGGGAGTGCAGGTAAACACACCTGCGTGCTGGTTGCTTTTATATTATTACACACACCTTTCACCTCTGTCCAATAAGGAGGAAGTAGATGTGTTACAAAAATATGCTGCAGTTGTGTGGACTGAGCGATGCCACCATATCTACTCAGCTGCGAGTCAGACTCACTGCTAAACAGGGAATTGATTGGCACCAGTCAGCGCAGCTCCTGATGTGGCGGTTGGCACCTAAGTCACATGCTCCGGTTGCTATGCCCTGCTTTTGTTATCCAGTCAGCAACAAACCCTCTAAGGCAACTGGACCCTAAACAGGGGTCTTGTTCGCATAGTGGGTAATCTGGCCCTGTCTTAAGGTCTCCCATATACAATATAGGTCAGAAATTGTGGCAGTGGAAGCATGATCTTTAAATTAGGTTTTTGTAACATTTAAATAAGGACCTGGCTTGTCAAGGTTATGAGTGATAAACGGTATCTAATTAGGCAGCTAACAGCCTGGAATGGGTGTTTAAGGGTGTGTTTCTACATATACTTATATTCTGGAAAAAAATAAGTGATTCTTGACTGTGAGAGTTTGTGAAATAATTGTGTTTTGCACTGTGAATCATTTGTTTTGCAAGAGGTGTGCAATCAACCCTGATCTCATTATAGTAGTTAAATCAGGACAGGGATTAGGTTATTTTACTTTATGATCTATTTGGTTGGGTATTATTTGCACCACTGTAACCTACAAATAAAACTAGCGGTGGTCACATTCAGCCTGTGAATCATTTCTTGTGTAAATCCTGCTGTGAGCGCCATCTAGCCCAGGAGACGACAATTCTATTCCCAGTTAGACACATATATACTCAAAGTGGCACAATTTTGTAAATAATAATTAATGGTAATACTAGATTAAGTTCTAGTTATTGGAGCCATATTATTTTAAATGGATGCATTGCATTTTCAGAAATAGCAAAAATTCTCCTTACCAACTGCTGAGGTTTACATGGATTTACATTGGTGACGTTACATAAAGCATACTTGCCAACTTTTATGACCTGTCCTCCAGAAGATACCGGAGGACAGGTCATGTGACAGTGAGTAGGAGGGGACGCTGTGACGTTGTCGCGCCACTATAGCCCCGCCCAGGGGTGGATCTAGACATTTGTCCTACCCAGGGCGATTTTAGGGGGGGGGAGATTTAAGCCTCCGCCCCCTTTCTGATGTCTAATGCTGCCGGCGGCTGCACAGTATGTGCAGGTCCGTTCAGCAGTGGCAGTGTGCTGTTCCGCTGCTCTGATTGTGTTTAAAACACAATCAGAGCAGCCGGGCAGCACACTGTCACTGCTGAACGGACCTGCACAGTGTGCAGCTGTCGGCAGCAAGCCCCTGGTAGGGGGGAGCGATCGTCCCGATCGTATCCCCCTGGATCCGCCACTGGTCCCGCCACCTACTATAAAATGCTGAAATTCGCAGCATTGAATAGTAGGGGGCCGGGCTATGGTGATCACGCCCCTCTCCACAAGGGTCAGGTAGATTGCCTGCTCTTCTGGGAATCCAGGAGAGTAGACAAGTATGATATACAGTACATGTAAGATGTAAGTGATGTTACAACACGGTGAATGTATGTAACAGCAAGACGAGTGAAACATGCTCACATGTAAAGTGTGAATATTTATTTCTACAGAAAAAACTATGTCCCAGAATGCCACAAAATAAATAGAAATGTGTAATAGTATCATTAGAATAATCAGCCTTTGTTATCACTTCTAAACAACAGGAGACTTTTCTCCTGCTATAATAAATGTGCAAACGCTACTCGCCATCTCTCTTCATTCTCACTATAAATCATGCTGAACGTTCTGCTAACACATGCTGCCATGCATCTAATTAATCAGTAATGGTGAAAAGCAAGAGGTGAGGATTATCTGTATGCAGGGCTGTGATTTACAAGAATATGGCTTCTGATCATTTCCTTAAGGTTGAGGATCTATCTATTCAATTACTTTATGCTGTTCCTATGTCTCCGTATTACCCAGAGGCTAAGAAGGACCTACTGAGTAACATAAACATATCTGGCAGTTGACCTGGTTCTGCTTCTCTCGATTAGGAGGCTCTTTGTTTAGACAAAAGAAATGAAATCCATGTGTGTGTTTCATTGATATTGGAGCTGATAAAATTAAAGCAGAACAGTAATACAGTAACACAGTCTGTAGGCAAACACACTGACGGTATTATTGCAGAAAGTAATATGAAAGTATGCACTCCATCTAGAACAAGTCTTCTGGGCTAAATTTGGCATTTACAGATTCTTTCTGATGCCCACAGTACCATTAGAAACTGAACACTGAAATTTCAAGTTGATCTAGGACATGCCCTATCCCAAATATAAATCTACCATCACATTTTAAATTTACTTACCCCTCCAATGCAACATGGTTTTGTCTTACTTACTTTTGCTTAAATTTACTTAATCAATCAAGCCCCAAGTGATTAAGGGTGGTGTATAAGTGCAGCTCAACATAAATGGTATTTCTCATTTTAATGGGGGGGGGAACTGTTTCACATACTTTTCTTCCTCCCGAAAGACTTGCTTTCTCTGGCTAGTCAGATGTGCCACAAACCAAACCTCACTAAACCATGCAATATTTCAGGAGAAATTAATGAAAGGGGTGGTCCACCACTGGTCGTAATACTAGCGACAGTAGGTTGACCTATTTGATGGCAATTACTACATTTCCACAATATACATGTTCAGGTGTATCTGTAAATCCACAAATGTCCCTTATTGCCTGATATGAAATTGTATTAACATATATTATTAGGACTTAGATGATGAGCAGATCAAAATTAAGTCAAATTAACACATGAATACATATAATTTTAAAGTTACCATTTTTGTATTGTCACTGTCATTGTGAGCCTTGCCAGTAACAGAGGCAGAACCAGGGAAATCATGCTTTTCATATGCTCTACATATATTTTTTATTAAGTAATTTGTAATTTAATACTCTTAGATACTTCATTATACTGATTGTTCCTCAAATACAATCTGGAATGGCTTACCTAAAATGTGAAATCTGTACCTTGCATCACATTAGTATGCATCATGGATTGATCTTATGCTGACTTACCGTATTTCTCAATAAAGATTTAAGATAAGTTCTCAATGCAGACTAAAACCTCAGCATTACAAGACTTACACAATCTCCAACCCAGTGTTTGTGCATAATGTGATTATATAGAATATCAATCAATAAAATCTTTAAGCCCATGCCAAGATTTCAATATATGTACAGTAGTTCTAAGAAGAAAAAGAAGACGGCATGAATGATGTATGAACATTCCTGTTTATCAATGTCCCTGGATTATTTTGCTGAGAAGCCAATTGCAATTAGGAAATAAAATGATGAACTAATATTAATACAGTTATACTACTTATATTTTATTTAGACTTAGGTGCAGGCAGGGATGAACAAATGTAGTACAGTAACGGAATGTTCCTGTAATTGCAATTATAATTATACGTGAATGCTTACCCAAGTGCGTCCTTTAGGATTACTGGAGGACTTGTGCAACAATACACAGTAATGATGATGACTATCTGCAGAACTAGTGACTCTTGCTTGACTCCAGCTGCTGGTACTTAAATCATTAGCGTCACAGGTATATAATATCAAGTCACAGGCTTCTATTTGCATTAATTAATTGACATTTCAAAGTGGACTACTGCAGGAACGAAGATTCCCACTTGGTTTTAAATGGTTAAACAGCAGATGTTGAAGTGTTGGTATTTGATAACATTTGATATTATAAATGTGACATCTCTCTTGTTTATATTTATATGACAATATTATATTATAAATTATATATTGTGTATAAATAGGGTAGTGAGAATTTAGCATTTTCTACTAACACTGTCAATAAATATCTTTTCCCTATCGTGGGTCATAAGTATACAACCTTGTTGCGCATGACATATGTCTGGCGCAAATGCTGCTTTTTTTAAGCTGGATGCATCTTGAGATGCTTCCAACTCAACATGTAAATGTAAGTGCACTTTTTTCACATGTGTCTTTTACTATTTTCCTATGTATGTTTGGAGCACAAATGTGTCCACCTGAGCCCTGTTATCTCTACTATAAATGTTTAAGCTATTGCACGTCATTTCACAAGCTAGTTTGTGACTCGATAATAGAAAGATCTGCTCTAACTGCTAAGCCCCCTTGCAATACACTTCTACCACTTTAATGGTTGATTGTCTTGTCGCAGTTCTGTTTTATTCTTAAATACTCAATACATGTGGCATATTTAGTCTATCAAGTATTTTGTGTTTCCTATATTCGATAAACTCCACTGATACATTATATCAATTCCAAGATAAAATGTATTACAGTTGACAGGGGCGCTGAGAGGGAGGGCTAGTACAAAGTACCTACGCCTCTCCTAGGGACTGTGTGCTGGTGACTAAGTGGGCTTGTGGGGAGATCAGTGCCGGATTTTGGGTGTGGGAAAATTGTTGCATTGACCAATAGCTTCCTATTGGTCCACATGGCCATACCCTCTAGGCTACGTGTGCAGCACTTCCTTTGCAGAACCTGTGTATTCAGCCTGCAGGGTTGTCAGCATGGTCACTGCACGAGCAACATCATTTGTTTTGCAGAAACTGTGACTCTTGGGGGGTCCATAATAAGCAGCTGCAACTGGGCACTGGGAACCCGCTGGTGATAAGCTCTACTCTGAGTGCAGTGCCAATCATGAGGCACCCACCTTAGGTGGCATTTCATGGGAGGGGAGATAGTGCTCCTCTCACCATACTTAGGATGGCCAATTCTAATGATGCTTAGTAAAGTGTTGAATGTTGCTAGAGGCTTAGCTGGCAGGTGGGGTAGAATATCCCACCACTGTCTGCAAAAATACTCTTACAACTTCTATTAAACCGCATAGTATACATCAGGTCCCCCAGTCTCTACTCTATAAACACCACACACCATTCAATACATTAGACCCTATCACCCAGTCTCTGCACTATGTGGCTACATATTTACATCCATATTTTCTCCCACAAACATGAATATCAACCATTTATCTGCATTGTGTTACAATGCACTCCTTTCCACATTCACTGAAAATCATTCAACTGTCATGGTTATATACTATTCCTAGACCCTTTCTCACCGGCTGCACTATGCCATGTAAGACTCACTACATTGCCTCACTCTCACCACTCTCGCCCTCACCCTTCATCCACCAAACTGATGCCACGTAGGAGGAGCAGCGAGAAGAATATAGAAAACAGAAAGATGCGGGGATAGTGTAGAGAGAGAAAGACAGAGGAGGATAATAGGAGAAAGAGAGAGAGAGCGGTGTATACAAAAATGCATTCAAATCAAATACAGCAGGGAATGGAGAAAAGCAAAACAAGATAAAAATGTTAAGTGCTAGAAGAGAACAGCAAGGCAGACACTCTGCTTGTAGGTTTAACACTGACTTCATGTATTTTTAATCATGTTATTTCAACTGAAGTCAGCAGTAAACGAGACAGCTCTCAAATCTGGCTCAGAGCATTTCTCTCACATGGATCCTTAGAAATAAATGTGGTAAGGTATGTAATGAGGTTAGGAATAAATATGGGAAGGTGGGAACAAGTACACTTTATATTACATTTTTGTAGTCAGTTAATCCTCCAATTATACTAGATAAATAATAAAAAGTATATTTCTCAACATAAAATTATACTTCCCTAATTCAATAGCGCATAAAAAATACTACCTATATATTATCATAGCTATTTTAATGCATATCCGCCATCTTCTTTACCTTTGAATTGTATACAAATGAATGGTGGCAGATGTGCTAGTAGTTTAAAAAAGAAAGATGGCTGAAGCACCGCTAGCTTTCTATTCTACTTTAAATAAATCAACATCATTTGACTATATGTAGAAGTGATAACCCCTCTTTAAAGATAAAATTGCACCATAAGCCAATTATTCTTCTCTGTAAAGTTTGAAAATTTAGGCTGATCTGAAATAAGAAGGGAGCTCAAACTCCAGCTCCACTTTATACCTACAACTTTTCCTCTAAGGCTGGCCATCATTTTCTGACCTCCACAAACCACTATGCAATGACGGATGTACATTGTCCCGATTGCCCCCACTTGAAAAGCTGGGTGGTAGGCATAGTTGGGCTGACGGTCGTATGATGCTATCTCTAGTGAAATGTACAGTTGGCAAGTGGGTGATGCCCACTCTACAGATTAATTAGAGGATGAATTCCCAGGTTTCTAATTTAGGCAGCATTCCAAGTGGAAATTTAGAAGTGGTGGTATTGAAAATGTAAGCGAATGTACTTTGATAGTTTTACACCCAAAGCAGCAGGAGAAGTGGCGGTATGGCATACCTCTTTATATACCCGCACTTCGACCATGGAAATTAGGAATATAACTTTGTCAAAGACCTAGATATATCGCTAAATTTCCCTCCTATAAACCTATCATAGGAATATGATGATTCATCCATTAATGTGTGCAAAGGGCAGGGCTGGCTGGATATGATGACAGTGGCTGTTTTCTGGGTATGATGATGGTAGGCTTATGTTGGATGTGACGATGGTGGCTGTTTGCTGGGCAAGAGAATCGTCATCATATGCTATGTAAGTAAATGATGATCAGAATCGTTAAGGTTATTTGTTATGACTGCCATAATACTCATCAACATATCGTCACTTCGTAGTATACTGGTTACCAGGCTGTGCTGCTCTGCATGGTATACTGGTCACAATATAATGGAACTTTGCTTAGTCTACTGATCATCCAATGATTGGATGGTGCATGGTTTACACAGACACAGGATACTCTGGCCCAGCCTAGTATTCTTATCACCAGATAATGAGGTGATGATGGTGACATGCTGTATTTGATTATAGCACTTTAAAATGGCATGTTTAGTTAATCTTTTTCAGCTCCATGTCCGCTAGGATCTTAGTCTAGTAGCAAATTCATGGATATTAGCTTCTGAAATCTGTGATCATTGATAAACAAACTAAAACTATTCTGTCATACTATATGAATAAACCAAAATATTTTACCCAAACTAACATTGCTTTCCTTGCTTTAAATTGTTTTTGTTTTCACCCCAAAGCAGTTAGTATATAAAGTTTGGAGTTACACCTTACCTGGTGTTGCACTGGACACTGTTGGCCATTGTTGTTCGAGTCCTACAGCTGCGCCACGTAAGACTGCTGCTCCTTCGATATGTACAGCACTGCACAAAACAGATATTTTGGGTTAATGATTTTGTAACGCACCCTCAAAATAAAAATCAAATTGAAAATAGAACCCATCATCATAATATGCTTTGTTATTTCATGCAGATTATATTTTATTTAACTGTGAAATTTAGTGCATTCAAATGTATTGCTTCAACATGTTTTAATAATGGCAAGTAGAACTTTTTTATTTTCTTTAAATGTCACTGTTGTATATGCCGTTAATGAACAATACAGCAGGATGGGACGGCTGAGTAAGGACATCATTTTCCTCCCTATGATTAGCAGGTAACTGGAAGTCTATCCTAGTTGCCTGTCCTCACCATTACCCTCACCACAACCTCTATATAACAGCCAAGGTGAAAGCTGGTTACTGTTGTCCTGACATTGCTTGCTGGATAGCTTGCATGGGAGGGCAGGATTGCCCTAGGTTTGCACATATGTGCTACAAGTTAACCCGTGCATGATACTTATGCATTCTAGTCAAATCAAGCTACTTAAGGTGTTAAAAAGGTTCTTGTCATGCATTTGGGCCATAGCCCAGGCCTCAACCACCAACCACTCCCCACTGTCACCCCCGGCAACCACCAACCACTCCCAACTGTCACTTCTCCTTCAAGAAATATATATATATTTTTTAAATCTTTATAAACACTTTTAACAATTAACAAATTAAAAACATCTAAGTAGAACAAATTTCAGCCCTTGATGAATTTTTTTTTCCACACACACTAAGAATTTAGTAGGTCAGTGTATAACTCCGCCCAGCAGGTGGCGCTGCAGCTTGGTTTTATTTTTTCCACACACACACACACAGACAGACTGACACACGCCACTAGACATTTATATTATAGATAAAGATGATAACACCCAAAATGATTAGTGCCACAGCTCTCATAGTATCAGCACTTAGCACATTCCTGCCTCTTCTTGAAACTTGTCCATAAAATGATACCTGATCAATGGTTTCCTGCACTGATCTCAGCTGTTATATAAAGATAAAGGTAAGTATATCAGGGGATGGGCCACCATATTCTTGCTACCCAAAGGAAAAAGTAATAGGCAAAATATTTCTTGAACAAGCATCTACTTCAGCAGCTAAAGGCACTGAAAGACAGAGCATAGGTCATAAGGTCGTAACTAAACAATATTTTCAAATGAAATAAAGGACTAAATTATATTTTTTATTCAAAGTATGGTCTTGTGATGATTTTTATTCTACAAGTATGTTATACAGTAAAAGCAAATGAGCATAGCTTCTTTTCATAAACGGCAACATGTAAAGTGCAAAGTTCCATGTTGATGATTATTGTCATCATCACGGAACTTTGCAGTACAAAAATAAATCATTAAATAAGTAAATAAATACATTTAAAAAAAATATATATATATATACTCCCCTAAAAGTCTTCTAGCACTCATAGCCCGGGTTGGTTGCCACTGACACGGGGGAGGGGGAACAATACAATGAAGTTCATTAAGTCCTTATGTGCAACTCAATGCAACTAGCCAATCACAGCGGCTTTCTCATGGTCTGACCAAACAGATGGAAGATTTAGTTATTTTTTTATTTCCTTTGTATTACAAAGGAGAGGATCCTTTGGATCTATGTGATTAATAAAGTGGTGAATTAGAGATTGGGGGAGTATTTATTTCAAGTAAAAGATTTTTTTGTATGGTGTGTAGTTTTTCTGCTTTTTTTTTCTTTAAGGCACTAAGGGTCCCAGTGGGCCCTTGATTATATGGCATGCTGGTGCTCGTAGTTCTATACATGCAGGCATACACAGGGCAGTTCTTTCCTGGGGAGGGAGGGGGGGTATTTTTTAAAATATTTAATATTTATTTTTATTAGTTTAAATCAACGTTAAAATGTCATGCATCATCATCAAGTTGGTTTTGTTTTTGGCTGCTTTTCACACTGTACACCTCTTCTATTGCCATTTTCTTACCCTCCAGTACCATCTCTATGTTGAAGACACCCAAATCAACCTCCTCTTCCATGCCCTTTTCTCTTCTTTACTATCTCATGTGACAAAGTGTTTCTATGGATGTCCCAATGCTACCTAAAGCTTAAGTTCAACAGAGCTTATCATTTTCCCACTTCACCACCTCAAAATCTTACTCACCATCTACAACACCATAGTTTCCTTAGTCTCCAAACCCACTACGCTGGTGTCACCTTTGACTCTGCCCTCTGCTTTATTGCTTACATACAGAATTTCTAGCAGTCTTGTTGAGATGCAGTTGAAAAGTCGACAGTGAAAATGACTACAGTTAAAATTTCTACAGTCATAAGGTGAAAAATCAGAATGTCTACATGTTCATAATGTCTGCACAGTTAAAAGGTCAACATGTAAAAAGTAGATGGGGTTATAAAATAGACAGGCAAAATTTCAACATAAATCACTAAACTTAAAAAGGCAATAAATTTAAACAATAAAATCCCGGAATTAATGTAACCAAAAATCAGCACCCCCCTTGCCCCCCACCTCCAAGCACCTTAGCCAACCCTAGTGCTGCCACACTAGGCTGGTACTAGCAAAAACAGAGGGACAAAAAGCATGGGGTCCCCCCAATTGTGCTACTAAAAGCACTAGGCTTTGCCAGCTGGGCTGGTGGCACTATAGCAGTGAAACCCGCAGCATGTGTTCCCATTACCATAATGCCAAACCAGCCCCAAGCTGGTCAGCATGGGGCTAGATTTCCTAGAGAGATTGGGTATGCAAAAACAATCCAGACCCCCACTCCTAGGTGTACCCAGCCCTGTGCTGATAGCACTAGGGTTCTTCCCAATCCCCTGGGTGGTGGTGTGGGGTAATAATAATATTATTATGTATAAAAGCATTTATTTTGTTCCTGGTGTACTACAGGTCCCAGCTTACCCAGACTGCCATTAAGTCTTTGGGTATGCTGGTACATGTCGTACAACTTGTCTTGTCACCTACACCTTTGAAATTTGCCCTTTTCTTACCTAGGATGCAAAATCCAAAACTCTTATCCATTCTCCCATAATCTCCTGCTTTGACTACTACAGCCTCCTTCTATCTGGCATAGCCATCATCATTCTACCCCACTTCAACCATCCCAAATGATGTAACTAACATCTTCCCTTTCCACTGCACCACTCTGCAAATCACTACATTGACTTCCTTTATCCTCTAAAATCCAAATTACTCACCATCACCTACAAATCCTTCAACAACACCACTCATTCATCTATCTCAAACCTCAGCTCTAAATACTCTATCTTGCACCCTCTTAGATCTCCCTTTGAGCCGTGCCATGTCTCCTTTCTGATAACCACCTCTCACTTCTACCTACATGACTTCTCCCATGCCACTACCAACCTACTGAATTCCCTAACATGCAGGATCAGACTTTCCCCCAATCTCTGAAAACCACCTATATTTACTAGAATCTACCCAAGTTCCACCTATGTTGCTCACACTGGTTCACCATCACTTTTGTCCCAATCTCAACTGTAAGCCACACTTGCACCTCTTGTCTCAGCTGTGCCCATTTCCCACTAGGGCCCTTCCTACCCTTTGTTTTCACTACTGCATTTATTTTGTCTACCTTTTATATCTATGTTTTATGCTTTCTGTTTTACTAACTGTGAAGCTTAACAAATCAACAACAACAACAATAATCACAATAACCACATGCCAGTAATATTGTCCAGAAGAATATAATCTGCCAGTAATAGTAGCCAGTAGATGCTACCTGCAATAGTTACTCATTAGTAGCCTCTGTCATATAAACCCCAGCTACTACACCAGCACTCAAAGTTTCATGTCATATGCAATGACAATATGTGCTACTGACCTCCATCCGGCCATCATCAGTGAAAGTGTGTACTTCCATAAAGATTACACTCCCTTTTAATGGCAGTTCACTTTTGCTGATGTGAGTATAAGGACTGACAACATACATACTTTGCTATTACAATATACATGTATACATAGGTTGTCATGGCCTTAACGCACAGGTCCAGCAAAAATAATGCATACATACAAGATATGTGCCTTTTGATACATTTGGTAATGGTGGGGTAAGACTAATGGCTCTAATGCTGTTGATATATAACAATGATGAGCAGATTAAATATGCTATTTAGGTTATGTAAAAACAGTTTTGGGTTGAAATAAAATTAAAAAAAATAATCTTAATTATCTGTGCTCCAGTGATACCACCATCCAGCACTAGATAGTTACAGACATTGGGAGACCCATGACATCAGGGGATCACTTTAGAGCACATTTTTACTTATCTGTGAAATTTTTATGTTGTGTTACTAGATTTAAGTCCAATAGTTTATACAAGCAGGAACAATTCTGAACACTGGTACACATGAGAAAACAACGGTGTTGCCCATTAAGTGGAAGCTTTCAACTGTACTAGGAAAATGACAGTGATGCATTGAATACTATGATCGACACCATCTTTTTACTATACAACGTCTTCACAAATGTCCCTCAGTATTATGTCTGTTGAACTACTTTATTATCTCTGTCAACAAGTCACATAATAAACATTTCCTGATAACATATGATTTTTTTTACTAGGCAAGCTATTTAAAATAATTCAGTTATTTATTATTTAAAGAGTTCTACACCCAGCTGTTCTTTTTTCTTTTACAGAATCACTTTCAACTATCAGATTGTCTCCGAGGAGACAGGCGAATAAGGTACAGTTGAAAGAAGTTTGTAAACTTCAGAATTCTTATATCCTCTTTGGTGTTGTCATGTTTGAAAATTCTCCTGGTACCAATGCCTGTAATCCAGAAATGGTGGAGATCCCAGTGGATGAAACCGCCATTTGCTAGCCAGTGGGACGGAGGGTTTGTGTTTTAAAGGTTTGATATATTTAAAATACTGAAAAAACCTCATGTGATGTTTGAAAAACTGTGCTCTGTTGTTAAATGGCTTCCATAGATCAGATCAGTGTAGCGCATTGTTACTACACCATTATGCGCGTTGGTTTCATTCTGACGCTCATTAAAAATGAATGATGTGAAATCTTTCCTAGACTAAGACAGCAGAAAGTACCACAATTATTTTAACTTATTTCACTGTACTAACAAACAGGGTCAGAACAGTGCTGGGCCCCATTGCAAAATCTGCTTGGCAATGCATTTCCCACCTCTCTAACCCCCTGCACCCCCTAACCCCCCCTTCCCCCCCCAACCACCAGCTCTGCTCTCTCATCTGAGCACCTGAGAGCAGAGCAGGGCCTCAGGATAAGTGCTGACCTCAGGAAGGGAGGGGCGACACGGCATTGCTGGGTCCCCCTCACCTTTGGGCCCCATAGCTGCCGCACCCTACTGTTATGCCCCTGCTACCAAAGCCATCCACAAAAAAAACTCAATTGGTGGAGCAACATGATCCCTTTTACTTTGTAAGCATACCTCCAGTGAATGAATTTAATAATAATAATAATTACAAACATCTATTTTTTTTAATATAGTTTTCATAGACCCTAGTGAAATATCAGCAAGATCCATAGAGCATTTTATTTACCTTAAATCATAATCAGCTGTGGCAATATACATATTAAGGGATAATTAAGTGTTCACTAGTATTTGTAGATGATTCTTTAGAAAAAAAAGTTGAGCAAAGAATATTTTTTAATCAGTTTTGTATATCCCCTGACCAATCCCACAGAATCATTTCAATGTGATTTTTGACTGACAGCGCCCTATGTTAGAGAAAACATATGAGATTTGGTTCTACCATTTCCCCAACTATTTGGCTCTTACATAATAACATATTTATACCACTTTCACACTGCCACCCCTGCAATATCCCGGGTTTTCAAGCCGAGTTTTTGCAGTGTCACAGAGCATCCCAGCTCAGAGACCCCATTCTCACCGCACCTTGGACCCGGGAGTTTCCCGGGTTGACCCCGTTCATACTGGTCCCGGGTCTGCCCCTGGCAATAAGTGTGAGTCATCACAAGAGCTTTGATTGGCTGAAAAATGGCGAGGTTATTTAAAGGGGAATTTTTTTTTTTGCATACAAAGATGAGGCTCGAGTGGGTGGTGACAGTTCACAGCATTGCTTTAATCATGGCCAGATCTGTTAGTATTATCTTATTTTATTATTTTATTGTATTATTATTTTATCTGTTAATATTTTTTTATGTTATAGTACACTGTTGTATCCTTTACAGTGCCTGTGGTCTGTTTTTTGATTTTATCCTCTCCTCTAATCGGCAGCAGCTCACGCACCACTTCCTCTATCCAGTGTGCCAAGCTTTCTCCTATCTCTCTTCTCTGCAGCATCCTGAGTTTAATTCCCGGGTCTGATGACCCGGGATTTTGCACAGACCCCCTTTCACACTGAGTCTCGACCCAGATCGTCGGGGCCCGCCTCGGCAAAAACCCAGGTTTTTTATGTAGTGTGAATGGAGTATCAGTAAGATTGAGAAAAGACACAGGTCCATTAAGTTCAATCTCTCATAAAATTCTAACTGCCTTGATATATATGAAGGCTAAACAAAATGTCCGGCACGATAGTTATCAATTTAACCTCACAGGGGGAAAATATCCTCCCTCGCCCCAAAAATGGCAGTCAAATTTCCTGGATCGGCCACCACATAATGACCTCTATAATGATATTTATGAAAACCATTTACTTTTTAAAAAGCATCCATATCATTTGTTTAATTCTGTTAGTGAAATGCCATCACCACCTCGTGTGATAAGGAATTCCACAGTTTAACAACCTTTATAGTAAAGAATCCTTTCCTATGCTCAGGGTGAAACCATCTTTCCTCCATTCACAATTGAAGATCCTTTATCATTTATTTAAATGGAATCTATCCATCTTGAGTTCTGGCTGTTTTTTCATGTAGCACACAAATATCAACTTTAAATTTCAGTGTACAAATAAGCTACCAAGTATTTGTGTGCTACATGAAAAAACAGTCAGTATTTAACTTATGTGCAAAACAGAATACTAATTTGCACCCCTTGCATTGTAACATGGTTTTGTCCAGGAGACTGAAATAAGAAGTTTCTCAAGTTAAGAACCTTAATGAATTAGGCCCTAGATGATGACTTATGTTTGCTTCCCTCTTTTATGCATCCTAGGATTTTATTAACCTTTGCAGCTGCTGCCTGGCACTGTGGTACTTGGCTTCCCATAAATGAGTATTGGTAAGGGCTTCTCCATTCATTGATGTTTTTTGTTTTTAATAGTGTTATAGTTAATGTGCAAGTATCATAGTTATTTCCATAGCCTAGGTACATAATCCTATATATATATATATATATATATATATGTGTGTATATATATTTGGATATATATATTTCTATTTGTATATATATTTATATATATATATATATATATATATATATATATATATATATATATATATATGAAGTTGACTCACAACTATCATTTATTCCCCACATCAACTGTATATCTAAATCATGTTAAAGAACATTTCCAGAATACGCACATATCTCACACAAGACACTGCAAAAACCTTAAATCATGCACTCATCATCTCCCGTATCGACTATTGCAATTCCCTCCTTACTGGTCTTCCCAAAATCAGACTTGAACCCCTACAATCTATTTTGCACGCAGCGGCTAGATTGACTTTCCTTGCAAACCGTTCTTCCTCTGCTGAGCCACGCTGTCAGTCTCTACATTGGTTGCCTGTATTTCAACGAATTCAATCTAAAATTCTTCTACTAACATACAAGGCTGTCAACAAAATTACACCGACATACATCTCCTCACTTGTCTCAAAATATCTCCCGACTCGACACCTCCGTTCTGCACAAGATCTGCGTCTCTCTTCCATTCTCATCACATCCTCCCATTCCCGGTTACAGGACTTTTTTCGAGCTGCACCCTCTTTGTGGAATTCCCTCTCTCGCACAGTAAGTCTTTTCTCTAATCTTCAAACCTTCAAGCGGTCTCTGATAACCCACCTCTTCAGGCAAGTTTATAATATTCCTCAACCAGTATCTTAATCTCCCTAGGTTACCCTATTACCACCCTCTACACAACTAACACAAGACAACAACCCTCTGAACAACATTGCTGTGTGACTGATCACACAGCCCACTGAATACTTTTTACCTTTGCATTCTAGCTGGTCTAATGTGTATTATGATGTAGCACATGCCCCCAGTGTTTAAAACTCCCATTGTCCCATAGATTGTAAGCTTGCGAGCAGGGCCCTTACCTCTCTATCTGTATGTTTTACCCAGTATTGTCTTATAAATGTTTGTTCCCAATTGTAAAGTGCTAAGGAATTTGCTGGCGCTATATAAATAAATGTTGATGATGACGATGACATATATATATTTTATCTTACATTTCACAAACCTTTTTGCCATTGTCTAGGTCTTTATCACTTTACTATTCTGATTTGTGTTAATAACCCTATGTAACTAAGTGTTATCAGCAAATACAGATTTCTTACTGTCTAGGTTATCAATAGAGAACATCTGTTGTGAAAGACTGTCCTTGACAGGTATATTTCTAATTTGATCTCCATGGAGGATTATTTTAGTTTTTGATTAAAGTCACATTTTAAGCATTCTTATGGTTAGTGATAGACTTGATTTTGAGCTTGTGGTTGGTGTACTGCTTAAGTATAGGGATTACTAATCCATTGTTGGATTTTGAGCTCATTAATGGTCTTGCTTGGGTTGATGAGTTAGGTTAGGCAAATTTTTCCATTTCTACATTGCATGTGAAACCATACCCCAATCCATAATGAATAACTTTAAAAATGTGATTTCACAATTTGAAACCAGATTTTCACAATAGTTGAATCTTTTGTAATGAAATCCAGTTGCACTTGGGAACATAAACAGTAGTGGGGAAATCAGGAGGAAACAAATATCATGCAACACTAGGAACTACATAAATCAGAGAAGGAGAAGTTGTTTATAGTCCAAACAGCCATAGTAAGCCACCATGTCATTCAGATCAACAGCGCTAGAACAAAGGAGTCTTATGTCAGGGAAAATGGAAACATTCTACACTAGATCGTGAGAGCTAAGACATGGCTAATTATATTTCATTGATTAGTACGTGCACAGTTCGAATTGTCCATGTCAAATACGAAAAGAACACCATAAACATATAAACAATTAAAACACTGCAGAACGTCTATCCACATCTATGATTATTATAATGTCTATGAATGCTCATTTCCCACCACCAAATTCTTTATTGCAAGTTTGTGTTGTATAGTTTTACAATTTTGTTTTCTCTTTGTGTATTCAGATATTAAAAAATTAAATATGTACTCACCCCTGCATTGCAGCTTTTAGTGATGCAGAGTAACGCCAGTCTGGGTTAGGATGTTTTGGCTGAAGAAGCAAATAAGAACAAATGTTTAGTTCCAGTCAGAAATTCTTTAATTTATGCAATCAATGTCAACATAAAGGATCAAACATTTGCACTGTGTTTGCCAATTTAAAAAAACAAAACAAAAAAAACTAACAATGAAAAATAATAATAAATTTACCTCTTTGCAAACTTTAAAATTTGAATATGTTTTTAAAATTTGTTCAAAAATTAGGATCCCACTTTTTAACTACCCAATACATAAAAATAGAGTTGTCTTAAAAAATAATGGCAAAATTAATTATTTGCATGAAAATGTAATCCTATTCCTGATAAAAATTATGATTAGATTTTGTCCCGTTCAAATAGTGTAAAATCATAATGGGAAGTTCACCATACAAGCTTTATAGATTATAGATGATGAGGACCCCATGTGTTAATGGAGTCAGTTCCAAAGATTTGAAGCAGCTTGAAGGCGTAACGCAACAATGGACGAAAAAATGGATTTGTTGTTTGACAAACCTGGAGTTCTTCTGCACCACTGTTGCCAACATATGTAATAAAGTATTTTCAACAAATAAACTTTCACGTGTTATTAAGTAATTTATAACAATACAATGTAAGAGTACATTAAGGGGTAGATTTACTAAAACGTCTGAAAAGGAAAAGTGGAGGTGTTGCCCATAGTAACCAAACAGATTCTAGCTATAATTTTCTAGAATGTACTAGATAAACGATAGGTAGAATCTGATTGGTTGCTATGACAACACCTTCACATTTTCTTTTTAGTTGTTTTAGTACATCAACACGTAACAGTTTTACAAACTAAGCAGCATTTAGCTTCTAGAAATGTGTTAAACAGTATTTCTACATGATTACATTTTTTATTTGCACTCCCGGGAAGTGATATAGACTGCAGCTCCTTTTCAAATGGTACCAGTATATTTGAAACAACTTGCAATCTGAATGGCAGGTACAATTCAACTTTTTTGCAGATTTCGCTATATAAGCATTTACTCTGCTTTTGACAATTAGCAGAGTAAATTGACAATTATTGACAATGTTCCATTTTCATCAAAAACATCTGCTTCACCATAAAGCTCTTAGTTTATGTATACATAAGATTTAAACTTAGAAGTAAAAAATAGCTAGACATAAAATTATTTTGCGCAAAACATTGTAATAACAAAAAACAAACTTTGCTTTATTATTGCTTATAAGTTTATTTACCAAGTGCAAGGATTCAGTAAACCACAACACACCAGTTAGCTTTAAATAAACTTGTGCAAGTTAGACAATGAGAATAAATGTCTGATTGGTTGCAATGGGTTACTGCTCTTTTGTTATCTGTTAGTAAATATCCTTCAATGTGAGACAATGCAATCAACATAAAGGAGACTAAAACCAGACTGACTTGCGCTTTTACACTGCAGCTCCTTGTTTGTATTTTTGATATTAATAATTTGCTCAATAGTTACTTTTTACTGTGTATGTATTTCTCACTATCTGTTGTTACTCTGGACAATATATGTAGAATACAAATTACTTATTACAGCTAAAAGGTTCTGATCCAAGTTATTCTGACACATCCAAGTTTTACATATTCGAGTCGAGTGTTGGACTGACTCAGAATTGCCCACTCTCCTTGGATCTCAAAGAGAGGCAAAACATAATTTTCATGTGATGCCAGGATCTCACCATCTTTTCACTCTGCCTGCTTATATAAACCACTCCCTTATCATTTTATCTTTAGGAGTGGGTGAGAAAACATATAGGAGCACAAATGTAGCACAAACATAATAGAACCCTCCAGCAAATCGTTAATTAATCAGAAAGATCAGAGCATTTAAGAAGAAGGTAACAAAAAGCAATGAGACAGCCAAAAAAACCCAAAACAAAAACAACAATAATTAATATATTATTACATAAGAGTACTCAAAGGCATGTGAGAAAAGGAGAGAAAAGAGCTAAAAAGCTTCAAAAAGATATTGATCAATTGATGTGAACTGATAATTGATGCTATTAATTATAGACCAGTGCTTGATAATAGATTGGATCATAGAAGACGAAGCAGCAATGAAAAATGCAGCCAATAAATGTAATATAACATTCTCAAAACAATATTGTCAGTGACAAAGCCATATAGGCAATATAAACCAAAGACTTCTGATTGTCATCTAATATATTGAGAAAAAATATTCTTCCTTACCTAATCTCTTTTCTGTTGTATATGTACAGTAACTTTCATTTAGGGAGTTGACGAACAAGTATATTCAATATGTTCCCACTCTGCAGAGCACTAATGGAGAAAGTCATCATCAAAACTGACTCCAAACACTTTAAATTCATCCTTTCTTGCTTCTACAATGCCCTCCACCCTGCCAAACAAATCTTTTCAAATCCCTCATCTCCTCCCTATCCAACAACCCCTGCTGACTCTTCGCCACTGCCAATTTGCTTCTCTATCCTCCATATCCACCCATTCCCACTTACTTTAAAGGCAAAATTGACACTATCCACCACAAAATCCCTCTCAACAGATCCACCTCACCCCACTCCACCCACTCTCTCCACCTTCCGCCCTCGGTTCCTTCCCTCCTATAACTGAGTACTAAATCCTCACTCTCCTCTCTTACACCTGCCCCCTCAACCCAGTGCTCTCCAAGCTCCTATGCTCCATACAACCCATTGCCTGCATGCACCTTCCTAAACTCTTTAATGTTCCCACCCTCAATGGTGTCGTCCCCTCCACCTTCAAACATGCTTTTATTTCCCCTATTCTCAAAACATAGGGGAACTTGCCTTTCTCTCCAGCTTCCGTTCCAGTTCTCTGCTCCCTTTGTCTTCAAAAACTTGAATAACTTCTCTTTGACTGTCTGACCTACTTTCTCTCTTCTCACTGACCCTCTTCCAAGTGACCAATGACCTCCTTCTAGTTAATCAAAGGGCCATTTCTTCCTTCTCATAATTCTTGACTTCTCCAAAGCTTTCAATATTCTTGATCACTCTCTTTTCTTGACACCCTTCACTCCTTCCACCTTTGTGACAATGTACTCTACTAGTTTACCTCCTGGTTCACCTCCTACCTTTTTGTTTGCTCATTCACTGTCTCTACTTCTGACTTCTACTTCCCTCCTCTTCCTCTCTTTTTGGTCCTTTACTCTTCTCTATCTACACCTCCTCTCTCTGAAAACTCATATGCTCTTTCACCCTCCACTACCACTTCTACGCCAGCAACACCCAAATATACCTTTCTTACACCAACTTCTCACCCTCTTTCGTATCAATGTGTCCAATTGCCTCTCTGCCATTTCCACCTGGATTCCCCAATATATCTTCAAACTTAACATGTCCAAATCTGAGCTTATCATCTTCTAATATCACTTAGCCTCTCCACTCTCCCTCACAATCGACAACTCCAATCTCTCTCCTGTTCCTCACGTTCTCTCTCCTGTCTCACACTAGGTGCCATCCTCTACTCTACTCACAGCTGTTGCTCCTCCTGCATAACACTGCTAAACTACGCCTCTTCTTCTCAAACCCTGGTCCATATGCTCATTTTTTTCCAAACTGACGATAGCTACCTCCCTCTCACTGGCTTTCCCCTCACCTACCTTTCCACTCTACAATCCATCTTGAATGTTGTGGCAACACTAATCTTCCATTCCTGCTGCTCCTCGTCTACTGCCCCATTCTCTAAATCCCTTCACCTGCGCCCCATTGCTTCCAGAATACAATTCAAGCTGCTTACCCTCATTTTTACTTCCCCTCCATACTTCTCTGATCTCATCATAAGATGGTTCAACTACTCCATGACAGCTCTGCTCCATCTCCACGTTCTTCAGCAATACTCCTCACCTATGAAACTCTGTGTCTTGCCTGACCAGATTCTCCTCCAACCTACAATCCTCAAACGTTCCCTCAAAACACAAATTTCCATGCTTGCCTATCCTGCACCCCCTAGACATTCATGTCCACTCCCTCAGCTTCCTCCATCCACCACATCCACTCATGTCGTATTTGCACCTACTGTCTCTTATAACACCCTCCCTCTAGACTGCAAACTCTCATGGACAGAGTCTTCTCTACCATATGTCTCATGCCTGTCCACCTCGTCTGACCCTGCTGTTATATTTTAAGCATAATCATCATCATTGTTTATTTATAAGACACCACAGATTCCACAGAACCAGACAGGCAATCAATACAATGTGACAAGCATGAGAGCAATAAATATAACAACAGATACCGATAATAACAATGACATAAATAGAATTAATCATAATAGCATCTCTATGGATAGTCATAAGCTAGCAATTATAGCATGAGGTAGCGGACAATTGAGCTTAAGACATGATAGCAATGTAGTACGAGGTTGATAGAAATGAGACATAAGGAGGAGCTGAATATTTTGCTATTTGTTTACTCACATGCATGGAATTCGTAATGGTACCAGTGTTAGCTGTAAGTGCTAGCTCATGACTATCCATGTATGTGTTGTTATGCTTAATTATATTCATGTATCAGCTATTATATGTATTATATTCATTTATGTCATATCTGTAGATGATTGGCGCTACGGAATGTGTTGCACCATATAAAAAACATTGATACGTTGATGATTATGATAAACTGTACTACACTTCAAACAATTGGTTTGCAAAAACAAAAGAGCAATTTTGTGCTTTGCAGATTTGATAAAGCCACAAAAAAAACATTAACCAGTGCAAGGAGTTTAGAAAATATCACAAGCCAGACACACAAATTAAGATTCAAAAGCGACATCTGGTATATACTTACTATCAGAAAAAATATGCATTCTCCCACATTGCAAACAATTCTAGAATGCAGGGAGTGAATAAATGCACGATATGTGAAGCAATTGGTTTGCCCAAAACAAAATAAAATATAATTCTCAACATAGCATTGCATGAGTAAATTCAACCATTATTCAAATTTAGTTGGGCAATGCAAGCAATTAAATAATTAACAGCATATAAAAATGAAAAATAACTTGAATACATAACATGTTTTATTATAATTCCAAAGGCTGATTCCAGCATGTCACTTTAGGCATGGATTTCATGCTTACCCCCCTAGTACTAATTGATAAGCAAACAGCTGGGGGTTCCAAATCCCTCTGCACTGTAAGGGTTTCAAACAGCTAATTAAGTGCCATTAAGCAATGTTTTCCAAATCTCCTACATTTAAGAATTCTATGTTAGTGTGCTGCTTACTTCCCTAGTGCTGGTAGTGTACAAGCATGGTTTTCCTGCTGACTCCCCTAGTACTATTTTATAAGCAAACAACTGGGTGTTCCAATCCTTCTGCACTGCCCATCTTTACAGTGTCTGAGCTTACCCTGTCTGTGCCATTTTCTGCTGGGCCCCATATAGATGCCTTTTGTTCTACTCTGCGCCCTGCTCCCCTCTACCATGTCGGCGGTCAGCTACTGTGTGACTGCGACATCACAAGGGACTGATTTTGCTCAGAGGGTGTTCTTTTCTCTGTGCAGGCAGTAAAGTGCAGAGCTAGTACAGCGATGGAGGAAGAGGAGGTAACCTGCCAGCTCATTTTGGTAAGTGAGGTGAAAGAAAATAAGTTTAATTTATAGTAAAGACAGCTGTCACCTTGCAGAAGTTCATCTTGATTGTCCTAAGAAATATCAGTTAGCCAAATTGGCCCAAAACTACTATGTGTTTGGTACCGAAATTACTGGTTATCTTAGTAAACATCTTAATTTGCTCAGGACAGGTGAAAAATCTAGTTATCAGTGGCAGATCACGGTAGTTGATCACGTCCTGATCAACATTAGATTGACCACTCTACTTGGGCCCGCTCCATGGGATACAATCATTCAGTTTATTTAGTCAAATTATTCTAGGATATGTCTAGGATTTTCTATTTTGTCCATACACGTGTGTTGCCTGATTGAACACAGATCTGGTCACTAGGCTGAATCTGGAATAAATCCAAGAACCTGTTGCAGAAGTGGTTTTTGTTACTAGCATTTTAAAACCAATTGTTTCATACCTAATGCGTTTAACCGTCCTTTGAACTGTGCTTGTTCATGTATACTTTTTCCTTTGGAAACTTTAACAAAAATCTTTTTAGGTAAAAAAAAACAACTATTGTTTTAATGAGAAGAGAACTGTCAATACATCTGCTTCATGTATCTTTCACTTTTACGAATTGATTCTATATGAATATAATATTATTATAATAAATCTTCTGCTTATATCTTCCATAATTGCTAACTGACTTGTCATATTCTATTACCCTTTGCAGTCACTGACTTTAGCTTTACTTAAAAAATACATTATCTAATAACAGATATAATAATTTCATATAACACTCATGTGTGAATGTTTTTTTGTAACCATACCGCAGATGAAGTCCCAAATAGATTTTCCAGTCTATCTGATTTGTTCACCTGTTATCCCAGGTATTAATTAAATTAAAAATGTTCAACACAATAGAGCATTGTATATGATTACTAGTATTCACTAATATTGTATCTTTTTGTTGTTCAGTTTATGTCCTGACTGTTATAGTAAGATTTTGTTTCAAATCCTCGTTCACTCCTCCTATTACCATACGAACATCAGAGGCTGGCTAGCAAAATTTTAGTCTGCAGGGAGCGGGAGGTAGGTCTCAGACCAGCAGTCTATTCAGAATTTTTAAAAGAAAAATAATGCAGGTGGCCCACTGACCCGGCCTAAGGCAGCCAAATATGGCAAAGGCCCAGGGGACAGATGCCCCCAACCCCAAACCCAGCCAACCCTAATTACAGCATGACTTGAGATATAAGACTTGATGTGCTTGCCATGTGATAAGTGCTAGATTTTGACATCCTTCTAAAAGAAACATGCTCCATTTCTTTATTACAGGGGCAAACACAGGATTTGTAGAGGGGGGTTTCCACACCATGCCGCCAGTGGGCGTGACAAGCATGCATGGGGGCGTAGCTATAATTTTAGACAGTGTTCGGCTGCTCTCCAACTCTTCCTATCCCCATAATATACATGGGCAATGATGTGTGCCCTACTGTTAGGTGCACACAACTCTCCCTTTTCAAGCAGAGCCGTGTGAAGCGGGGGGCAGGGTCCAGCCACCTCAATTATACAGTGCCCCAGGCTTGGAGGGGGTTTTCAGGCACCAGGAAACCCCCCCCCCCTTGGTTTGCTTATGTATTAGGATATTTGGGAGTGACTAAGCACTAGACAAACAGAGACCTGGTTGACCTTCTCTATGAATATAGCTGTGTGTCTGGTATTATTAATAAGTCTGGCTCTGCTAACATGACAAGACATACAAATGTTATGCTGCTTTTCTGTAATACATTTTACTTTAATGGATGCTGAAAACAATAAGTCAGAGAGAAAATCAAGTAAATATCAATGCATGCACTTAGATTATTTATGACAGCTGTATTTAAACATAGCACATTCACAAAAATATCCTTGTACATTGTACTCCATGGCCATTCCTAAATATAGACACACCTTAGGCCATGTCTGTGCGCTGTTACATTTCTATCACATATCCGCATGGAAAAGAGGCAGAATCCAGAAATATTGCTTAAGACTGTCTGTCTTGTGTTTTCTAAAGCGAATGAAGATTTTTATTGCCTTTATGTACAGTCCAAAGCACATACATTCTCACAGACGCAGAACAAATCTGTTTTATTTAACTCTTCAACTGTTTATTCTCTTGGAGTCTGGAAAAGTACAATTTTCCAATGTAATAGGGGGGCAATTAAAAATATTCTTGTAAAGAAACATCTTGTATTATTGCGTTATGAGTTACAGTTTCTAATTTGAAGAGACAACCTTAGAATTTGTACATTGGTTCTGGATGTTGTTGTCCCTATTTTTATATTGATCAACAATACAATTTCTCTTGTTATTCTATGCTGGAAGGAAAGCATAATATCAGTTATTTGTTTTATTTTGCGTCAGTACAACTTTAAGTGACACAATTAATACAAAGGTGTATTTATTATAGGGTGAAAATCTCCAGTTAGACAGCTGTTTTCACCAGAGCTAAGGCTTCGCCCTATAGATTGATGTATAGCGCATATGTGAACTGGCTAGTCGGATCGTACATACGCAGATTCCCTGAGACTGAACCGGCAAAGTGGTAAGTTAACACTTATCGCTCTGGGCCATTATTGCCAAGGCAGCTTAGCTTAGCTGATTCGCCGAAAGGTAATTGTTAGAATGTGACAATGAGTGATTAGAAAGAGAAAATCAGCCTTAACAACACATTTTAATAAACAGACCCCACAGTGTGCTCACTTTTGTATTCCAATTATCAATTACAAGTGTTCTCTGACATTTTGGATTTTTCCAATGACTGCATGGGCGCGTACTAAGTGTTTTTATCTAAAAGATGCATAAAAAAAGGTTGGGTGCAACTTGATCAATGACCCTTAAATTCAAATAGTAGCTTTTATTATGTGGTTTGTAGACTATACTAAAGCAGAAATCATATATACTGCCATTCTGCTACACCTCATCCATTTGGAATCGCCATCAGATCCCTGCTATATTGCTTATTTTTCAGCCTGTCCGGAACTTGCAAACTTCTACTCTACTTTTCTTACAGTTATTTCGTTATTATTAGTAGTGGAAAATATACCACTCTTATGACCACCAAAAGTTATTACAGTAGATGCATTGACTAAGTAATTTCCAAGTCATAGCTAACAAGAGCGTTTCGTCCGGATTTAGGCTTTCTGCTTACTTAAAAAAACCTCCAGTGAAGGCTATAGTTGGGTATCTCTAGTGATCGCTTTCGGTGGAGGCCTCTGGCAAAGCTTGGAGAAGCCTATTTATCATGTACTTATCACTATAGCCATCTCAGGATGGTGAAACAAGAAAAACAGAAACAAAAATGTCTAGTAGTTAAATAAACCATTTTTTCAATTTTTTTTAAAAATATATATATTTTTTTTATTTCTTAAAAACATTTTGTTCAAACTTTATTATTTTTTGGTTTCGAACTTGGAACCGGAAGCCCAGTTTCAGTGCGAATATGTTAGCTGACATACCGGCTCATGCACCGGCCCGGCAAGCAGTAAGACGCCTCATATCGCTGCCAGCCACTACCGCTAAGCTGCCCAAGCAAGATTTTCACCTTGCTTTGGACGGCAAAAGAAGATTTTCCTTATGGATGGGTCTTCATAAATAGACAGCATAGGTACAAATATAGGCCAGCATTTAGAGTTTTGCACATGAGCAAAGATGAACCTGCACACATGTGTATTTAGGTCTGTATATTGAGTTGCACACATCATAAAATATGTGCAACCTAAAATAGAATGCATAGAGCAGACATACGACATTTATCATCAACTCCTACATTTGCGTTATGTAAGGTTGCTGTGTAGAGGTGTATCTATGCAAGGGTTGTGGTAAAGTTGTATCTGTTTTCACTTGATGCATCTCAAAATACTGGCGCAGTATGCAATGATATGATGCGCAAACGCAATTAGGTGAGACCCGTAGTTGGTAAAGTGGGGAAAAAAAGAAATAGGTCCATGAACTTTAACCTTTTATGAAATCTAAAGCATTATTTTATGAGGGAAAAATGAAATTAATTAAGGCAATGGTAAAAATTGTTAGTAGCTAGGACTTTGAAGTGACATTTTTGCTTTTGTTGGCATGATAATATCCACCTTGGGCTACAATCCTACAAGTGGTTGCACTAAGCATTTTGCACAGAACTTCTTCCCAAAAGTGGTATGTGGGGCGTGCATCTATGTGTATGAAAGACAGTAAACTACTAACACCAAACAAATACACCATGGACTTCTTATTGGCAACACATAGTGAAGCAGTACCGCTTAGTGATCAGTCCAAGTCATATATAAAAGAGGAGAATGTTACACTACAGTGCAAATCCTACTTTCAGCCACAAAAAAAGCTATGGGAAAATAAGCACAGAGGGCCTGAGTCATTAAGGAGATCAAAGCATAAAAAATTTGTATCTTTGCTCCTGGGCAAAACCATGTTGCATCGGAGGGTGAGGTAAATTTAAAATGACATACATTATTATTATTATTATTTTTATTATTGTAGATTTATAAGGAGCCACAGTGCCTTACAAATTTTACATTACAATTACATTGGTAAAACAGATATATCAGATACTCTAAATGATCCAGGAGGGCTTTCTAAAATAAACATTGTGTTAAGTGTAGGGGTAAATTATACCCTCTCTTGTGGCAGTAATCATTACTAGCCATCGTGTCATATGTAACAACAGAATAGGACCATTACTCTGGTTAAAATATGCATTTATATACAATCTGTCAGCATTGGTTTGTATGTTAGCTAACTCCTTTTGCTACGGTCAAGGTATTGTAATTTAAATAATGAGAACTAGCACACAAGATGAGGGGCCATACACCAAGAGGCGCTGTTTTGTAGCAACCTGTTTCAAGTAATAAAACATGACATTTGGAGTCAGACACATTGTCATCTGTTAGGTAATTATCTAGATCACAATGTGGATAAAAATAAGAAAGACAGATTGGAAAACAGACAACGGCAACTGACAGCAGAATGCATGCATCTTAATCTGGAATACCATGCGTAACCGTGCTCCAAGTAAAAGCTTAGAAATCCTATTTTCTGGCACCATTCTATGCCGGAAAGACCATGAAATATGACACATTTAAGTGTACAGAGAGGAAACTTGTTATTTTCTGTAAAAATCATTTATACTATACAGGAAATATATTTGATACATTATTAGTTAAATCTGCGGTGAGTTTACTGCTCAGTATGTGTTTGTGGGCTGTGTGTGTGGACAAACTGGATATCATAGCATTGGAAAAAGCAGTGTGTTGTTTCAAGAACTGGAACCCCGATTCTGAAGTTTCATGATGGACGAACCAAAATATGGTGAAAACCACTTCGATCAATGTGTCCATCTTATGGGATATGAACAATAATGGTCGGTGAGATTTGATGGTGAGGGGTGTGTTTTTGTGGCACACCATAGGTTTATAAATACGAGTAAAGCTAAATATCTGCACATTGCTGTAAATTAGGTCCACAATTTTATGACAGGAACACTGGCTAGGAACATTATGGATTGTGAGGTGAGATGAGAACCTTGGGCCTGAATCATTAAGGATCTTAACTTGAGAAACTTCTTATTTCAGTCTCCTGGACAAAACCATGTTACAATGCAAGGGGTGCAAATTAGTATTCTGTTTTGCACATAAGTTAAATACTGCCTGTTTTTTTATGTAGCACACAAATATCAACTTTAAATTTCAGTGTACAAATAAGCTATCAAGTATTTGTGTGCTACATGAAAAAACAGGCAGTATTTAACTTATGTGCAAAACAGAATATTAATTTGCACCCCTTGCATTGTACATGGTTTTGTCCAGGAGACTGAAATAAGAAGTTTCTCAAGTTAGGATCCTTAATGAATCAGGCCCCTTGTCTCTTCCACCCCTAGGATTATGTCCCTTTGCCTCATGGGAGAAATGACGCTGTGCTAAGGTTTTATGAGTTTACCACAATTAAATATATTGAAGATAAATTTGTGAACACTGGTAATTTTTTTTTAAATACTTGGTAGACTTCAGATTGCAAAACTCACTGAAGGACTCTAGTCAGCCTCTAAAAACAGAAAGCCCCTTCCAACAGATAGAATACCTTGCACTCAACTATACAATAGTTTGTTTACGAGTATGGGAGCTGTACATGTATATTTGTGAATTACATAAATAGCTTCTTTTTATATAGATAACTTTTGGTTTAAATGTTGTGGTCCTTTAAACTATAAGCGGGAAATGTATCAAGCTGCGGGTTTGAAAAAGTGGAGATGTTGCCTATAGCAACCAATCAGATTCGAGCTGTTATTTTGTAGAATGTACTAACTAAATAATAACTAGAATTAGATTGGTTGCTATAGGTAACATCTTCATTTTTCCAACCCACAGTTTCATAAATTTACCCCAAAGAGTTTTTTAATAGTGACCAGCAAAAAAATGCATAACTTGAATGTATAACCAGTAAATATATAACCAGTAAAAAATTTATAACTACAATGTATAGCATAAGGTTCTGTGATTGTTCCTAAGTAAACAATACTATTAGTGGCAGAAATAAACTTTAAGAAGACATTGCCTGAGATATTAATTTATGGGATTCTTCGCAAAGTAAAATAACATGAAATTAAAATCTGTATGTATTTACAGCGAATCCTGCTTTTATTTGGAAAGCTTTACTAGAAGAAACTAGTTTTAAATATCATCCTACAATAAAAGATCCATAAATCTTAAAGGTAAAGTAAAATAGCCACTGTGATAAAAACTATTATATTGAAGATTTCTGTTACAAATTAAATCATTATGTCGCTACATGATTAATCTACCAATCTAAAGCATCCTACAGCTTCTATTAATAAGTAACTAAACATTTCTTATTATGTCAATGCTACTTGAATGTCAAATATAACATTGGTGTTTATGAGGGTGTGTTCGAAGTCACACATATCCATAGCATATACCACATAACATCTCTATGAATGATAGTTTATGGATCTACTGCTCTGTGTAAATCCTCTTAAGATGATAAAAGATCATAAATTATAAAATGACCTTAACTTTATCCAGTGGACATTAAGCTAATGAGATATTTAATTCAATTACGGAGAGTTCTAGCTGCATAATCTTTATTAGATCTGAACGGTCTGGGAAAGATTTGATATTGTGAACCGGCATCTGATACAAATGGAGTCTTTGTAGCTTACTGCAACCTATTACAGCAAATTTGATTACTGAACATATTCAGAACAAGGAAGGATTCTTGGAAAGAAGAAAGTAAAATTATGTCACTCATTTTTTGTTTGTTATAGCTTTCATCAGTAGTTTCAGTGCTCGAAATGTGCCGGCATGCCGTGGCGGTATTGGGGCAGTGTGGGGAGAAGGTTGGTATTGAGCCAGTGTGGGAAGAGGCGTGGTATTAGGACAATGTGGGAGAGGGGTGGTATTGGTGCAATGTGGGCAGCAGGGTGGTATTGAGCCAGTGTGGGGAGAGGGGTGGTATTGAGGCAATGTGGGGAAAGGGGTGGTATTGGGCAGTACGGTGTGATGGTTTGTATTGGGGCGGTGTGGGCAGAGTGGTGATATTGGTGCAGTTTACAGCAAGAGTGGGGGTGGTATTGCTATAGTTTAGGGCTGGTATAGCTGATTTCTCTAATCTGGGAGCGGGGTTACGTAATAATAAGGGGCTGGATTGACGGGGAGTGTATCACTGTAGTATATGGGTATGTAGGGGTATTGCTACATAGCTGATGATGATGATTACTGTATTGTGTGGTTATTTATTATAAATTTTATATATATATATATATATATATATATATATGTTATGGATGTAACAAGGATGCTAATACAGTGCTAGTTAGGAGACATAGGCCCATTTTGTAGATGCTATGGAGATTTAATGTTGGAGCTGGTTAGGGTGTATATTATTTGCTCGGCTTTCCAGGAGATGAATAGTGCAAATAGTTCCAAATAGCTGAGCTTAAGAAACCAGCAGGTAATGTAAACTGCAAGAACTGGTAGGAAAGTGACTGTTTTAAATGTGGTGGGACTGTCTAGTGTACTAATAAATGTCATACTACTAAAATCCCACAGACCCATGGCCATTTGCCTGAAATTTCCATACCACCACTTTTAAATTTCCACTCCGAGCACTGAGTAATTTAGTAATGTGGGAAGATCCCGGTACATTCTCTATTGAATACCTACTGTATATTATGCTTTTAATAATGAGAGAAAGGAAATATATATTGAAAACATTTCAAAGGTCAGAGATGTAGGTGGACTTTCAAAGGCTGATCAATCCAACAACAGAGTGAAGTTTTCTCCACGCAGGTTAATTGGCTTTGGCCAAAACTAATCCTAGTGTGTGTTTGTGTGCTAGAGAATTTAGATTGTAAGCTCCACTGGGATAGGGCCTGATATGAATGACTAAAAGTTAATTGTAATGTATTATGTAATATGTTATAAAGGTTAATTACAATAATAAATAATAATTACATAGGTCTAAACTTGAGACATGGGGAAGACATCTAGTCACATTCATCTGCCTTCCCAACCAAGTTAGTGGGCACTTTATGACCCATCGTAGATAGCAATATTGGCATTGCAATGATAAACATCGCAATAAGACTGGGTTTTCCTATTTGTTTAGAGATACCATACAGTGAGACAATTTGTTATTTTGGCTGAATACTAGGAGAGAAATCTATATGATAAAAGGACAAATGTGTTATTAGTGATAATTAGCACAACCTATTGTTTATGGAAATAGGTGTAACAAAGTAAACAATTTTAAGTTTTAAAAGGAGTAAGAGAAACAGCCATATTTTAGCGTTACATTATCCCTATATAGATTAAGTGATTAATGGCTAATTTATTAAAAGAGAATTTCAGAATACTATGCATTTATCATTAGGACAATAGACACAGAGTTTGCAAGAATCAATTTTCACAAATTTTATGAGTCTACCAATATATAATAAATAAATTGTATCACATGGTAGATAGGTTTACATGCCGGACACCAGGGAAATCATGCAGTGAGTCCTCGCAGCCAGATCAATTGAGAAAAATAAAGTAGCCGGCTGAGCTGAAATGATTTATAAGTGTTGCTATGATAATTAAATTATTTAATGATTTATAGCATGGACAATATACTTTATAAAACTCAAAAAGTTTTTCAGTTTTAAAATTGCTTCCAAGCAATATACTGCATATCGTAGTTTGAAATAGAATGATATCGCAAATGGTATCACAAGTGTATTGTCCTTGTTATGTCATAAAAACATCAGTGATCATCTATTCTTTGTCTGTAATCACCTAGGCTAAGGGGTCCAGGAAGCATGTTGTTTGATTTTACTCAATTGATCAAGCTACGGAGACTCACTACATGAAATATATGTGTATATTTGCCAACGATACCTAATGTGCTTAGTCAGATAATATTCAGCATAGACAGCACTGTTCAAAGAAACACTAAGGCCAAAAAGTGAAAAGAAAAAGAGAAACACTTGCAGAAGTAACAGAGTTTATTGTTGGACAAAATGCTTCTTGCAATTATCCAGAGCTACAGCCAGGTTCACATGATCACAGCTGGCATTGGAACTAGAAGAGGCAACTGCCATGAAGACCTGTTTACCCAGTTATATTTCAGCTCTCTTTCAATGGGTGCTGGTTCCAATATTTAAAAAAAAGTCATATTATTATATAATTAGATTTAGCAATAGGGCCCCATTTAGGCTTTTGGGAAAAGGTCAGGTGTAGGATTGGGGTTTTAGCTCAAGTTTGATGTTTTGATCACATTGGGGTTTTGTTAGGCTGGATGGTTAAGGTTAGGAAAAGAACGGGTTTGGGGCCTTGCCCTTTTATAACCCTAATAAGCACGTTGAACATTTTTATTTGATTTAAAAACTGAAATCATGCACCCATGAGGACAAGGCTGAAATATGGATGGGGAGAACTAAAGTACAACGCAGTTTCTTCTTCAGGAGCTAAGGCCAGCCATGATCCAGAACATGCGCATTATTGCGTGTAAGGAGGACTGAATATTATGTAACACCAGTTTCACCACAGTTTTTGGTTTACACCAGTGGTTCCCAAACTGGGTGCCGTGGCTCACTGTGGTGCCGCGGCGACCTCCCTGAGGTGCCGTGGCCAGGGCTGGTGGTAAATAAGGTGGGTGACTACTTGGTAATTATTTTGGTTTAGGGGCGCCTTGAAAAAATTGTGGAGATCCTAAGGGTGCCTCGAACTAAGAAAGTTTGGGATCCACTTTAGGTTTACTGAAGGACACAGATTAGCAGAATTAGGCTAGCCACAAATGGGCTATTTCTGCTTCTCTGCCCAGGTGCAATGCAACAGGATCACTTTTAGTTTTACCCACACACAAGCATGGCCAAGGGAAGATCTGGTGCTCAGGCAAAGTGACTGAATTACTTCCTGACCACAAGGGAAGTGTTAGTTATATTAATCGCATTTTTCAATATGCTTGATGTTGAACCAATTAATTTAGGTTGGACTACTACCAAACAAGAGCATTTATTTTGGAACGGAATTACTTATATTGCCAACAATCAAGCAGCATGTGTAGCCAATTATAGATAAATTCAAATGTAATCCTACTACTCTTTTATTGCATTTGGCAACTAAGAGTAAGTAAGTGGTGGTATTTACTGATATAGCATATATTGTTTTATGACTATCATGGTTGTCTTAAAATATAGAAGCCCCAAATATGAATTAACTATGTCCTGATATCTTTATATCTTTCATGTCCTTTTTCTCTTCCTGTTTTTAGTCTTCTTTAAAATAATACTGATACATTTCCACACCAGTAAACCACATTGAAATAGCAATCTATCTATATCTACAAACTCTCTACATCGCATTACTCTTTTCACTTAACATTCAGTTACATTAAATTGATTACAGTGATACACAATGATATCTTAAGTAAAGTCTGAATGTTGAACAGAATAATTACTTCTAGTGAAGAATGGAATCTAACAATGAGCTTTCCAGATTTGCCTTCAGTGAAGGTCATTTATAATGTACACCTAACGTGCACTGCAAAATATATCAGAAGAGCATACACAGGGTTACTTTACAGAAACAAATACACATTCTAGGTGTATATTACACACTTGAGACTGCTTTAACGCTTATTGGTGTCTCAAGTAAAAAATAAATCAGCTTATGGTAACAGTACTCGTCCAGACCTACGAGAACTTCAACTGAGCTTTAGGGGCAAAGGTCAAGTGCGGTAAGTTTGAAGCGTTGCTCTTCAGGCAGTGGCATCTGTCATCCCCCACTTCATTTCCCTTCATAATTAAGTCAGAGTTCATCAAGATTTTGAAAGTTTGATTTGGTGGAGAGGAGGCGGCCCTGAAGTGTTGGGAAGAAAGACTTGCTACTGTGAGACAGAAGATTGGTTTGTGAAGCCTCAGAGACTTCACCATCAAAGGGAAAGTACTGGTGCTGCCCAACGAGATTCTTCCCAATCTGAAGTACATGGCTCAAGCTTGGCCACCTTTTGCTGTGGTCTGCAGGACCATCATGAGGACAGTCTTCCACTGTATCTGAGGCTCCAAAATGGACAGAGTGAAGCGGTCGGTTATGTACAAGGTGGGAAAGGGATACCCGATATCCCCACCAAGCTGCGAGCCTTCTTTGTTTGTAACTGTATCTGTAGGACCCTTATTCCAGTTCTGATGGAAAATCCATGTCTCACTTTTTCCTGCTGCCTCTTTGGAAGGTTTCTGGCTGGGACAAGTGGGAGAGCTCCTTTACTTACAACTGGAGTACACCTTGGTTTTAACTGGATGTTTCACAATTTATGAGGGAACACCATTTGGAGGGACTTAAACCAGACTTGTGGAAGCCAAAAACTGTCCACAAGCTCATCAGAGCTAAGAACGTTAAGGAGTCTGTCACATGGCTTACTGTAGAAACTGCAAAACATGTGTGGGACAATGTGGCCTCTAAGTGGCTGACTAATAGACATAAAGCCATTGCATGGATGGCTATCTGGGGGCATTTGCCTCTCATTCATGCACTCCCGGAACCTGTACAGATATGTCCACTGCCCCTTTTGTATCACCGGAAGGGAAACAGCACAGCATATTATTTTGGGGACTGCCCCACTGCAGAGGCACTGTTGGATGCTTTGGAACATGAATTTAAGGCACAGTGCCCAGGACTTGCCTTTCATACCATTCAGTATTTTAGGGATTATTTCCTGGGATCCACACTCTTGGAGCAATCCACAAGGCCTGGCGCCTTAAGAACTGTTTTAAGGACGAATCGCCTCATTTTGAAAAGGGTGAAGATGTCTATTCAGGACTGACACAGGTTAATCCACAGCCTGCTAAGAGATTATAGCACCATTGACAGTTCTGAGGAAGAAGAACATGATTTTGTCTCTTCTTCCCTCATATCCCCTATGTAACTGTTTTTTAATAAAGCTTTGAGCCTGTGACTTCCCCTCCTTTACCCCGTCCTATCCATTTCTCCGTCACTGTTTGAAATTTTGTTGAAATGTCTATGCCTTCATATATTCACCTTCCCCTTATATGTGTCTGTCCTTCAGGAAAGCTTCGGGCCTGTGATCCCCATCTACCCCTCTCACCTACCTTCCCCTCACAACTATTGCTTGTTTGAAACTGTTGTGTTGCTTAAGTGATGTATGGTTAGTGCAGTAATTGATGTATAGTGTAGGATGTAATATCTTGTACCGTATGTCTTGTATTGTACTAAATAGTATGTCTGATTATGTTTCACAGTGTATTGTACTAACAGCTGTGCTGCAACGCAGTACAATTGAATGTAAAATTAGTCACAATTTGTAATAATTTCCCAATAAGATGGGTATCAATTTAACTCTTGCAGTCCTGGCTTTATAAAGTATACTTGGCACACATTTCACTGTCATAATGCATTCACCTGTCATTGCATTTATATAACTAAATACCAATGTATATGCTAGAATACTGGCTTTCATTTTACATTGTGTCTCTGGCAAAGTGGTTATCATGAGCTGAAACACAGTACAGGCTGTTCATTATTTTAATATTGAATGCATAATAGGAAATCAATATACTGCTGACGTAACGGGTGGAAGCTTTCCAGAAACAAAGGCAATTATCACTGGAACAGACCAATGCAGTAAATGCAGCCAAATGGCACACTACAGGTGATAAGTGGAGTACAGATATGACAACTAGTGTAAAGGTAACAAGTTGTAGCTACAATCTGAGTTTTAGCTCCTTTTTCCTTACCTGCTTTCATAATATCCTCCAATATTTGTTAATTTACTTCACCTAGTAAATCATATTGGGCCTGATCCATTAAGGAATATAAATTCTGATATGAGACGTATTTTTCTCTGTGCAAGCTCAGAAACGGACTGTACGTCAGTGAACACAAGTGCATGTAATTCATCTTCAAACACAAAGGACACTTCCAACAGCCTAAGATTTGAAGGGCGGAACAGGGGGAGGGAAGGGGTGAATGCATGTGGGCAATGTACTGTAAGGGCGTGACAAGGTTTAACACATGCACATTGATCCGATTCAAGCTCAGGTCATTTCTCAGGTATGTGATTTTGAGCCATATCACTTGCACCAGCTACAGGGCAGGTATAAGTATTAAGTGATAGTGATGACGGTCGTGTATGCATGCTGGAACATGTATTTGTAATTACGATACATTATATGTACAGTAACAATAACATCCTGATAAATGTATTCCATGTAAAAGAAATAAATATTTTTTTTTTAATAATGTATTTTTATTAATCATTATATTACTAACAGTTGTTAATGTATTTCATTTTTTTATCTGTGTTCTGATGGGACTAAATATACATATGCATTGTGTGTATCTTGCAGTGTGTTGTGTCTGTTTGCATAAGCAAGTACCGTATAGCGAGAATGCAGTTATACCCTTACAGAGGCGGAGCAGGGAGGCGGGGAGGAGGGAACCAGGGCCCCAGCCCTCTGCATCTGCCACGCAGCGGGTCCCGTTATCTCCATGGGCCCCGGTGCACTGCACCTGCTGCACCAATGGAAGTTCCACCACTGTCCAGTATTCAACTAGAAACGTTCCTTGAGATCCTCTTGTTGTTGAATACAGTCGTACCTGTGTGCAATTTCTGTCCAATTTAACAAAAAAATACATATTGTGTTCGCTTTGTGTTCCTTGATGAATCAGGCCCAGTTTGTTCCGCAGACTTTTGTATAATGCAGAATATGACAGTAGGTACTTTCCTCCATCTGGAAACTGATAATTCTACCATCAAAATCAATTGGTTTTCTATGGAGCTGAAAAGCTCTTGAAAATTCTAATATTCTGGTTTTCCTGCTCCAATATCAGGGTACAGACTTAGGGCTAGATTTACTAAGCTGCGGGTTTGAAAAAGTGGGGATGTTGCCTATAGCAACCAATCAGATTCTAGCTTTCATTTATTTAGTACCTTCTACAAAATGACAGCTAGAATCTGATTGGTTGCTATAGGCAACATCCCCACTTTTTCAAACCCGCAGCTTAGTAAATCTAGCCCTTAGACTTAAAGTTACCAGATGACCCTCCAGCAGGTTCAGAAGTAAGTGGGTCCTTTTAGCTTGTTTGATGCAAACTAATTATACAAAAATGAATTAATTGCTATCACAAAATATGTAGCTGAACATGTCCATGCTGCTCATCTATATAAGAAAGGATTTTCTGCCTTTCCCATGTGAGTCTAGTACCTTTAGCAACATTATCTGCATGAATATTTGGATCTTCTGTGGTGAGCATGAAATTTAACCTGTAGAAGCCCCAGGTAAATGACAGGCTCAATATTCTGCAGATGTAAGGATTAGGATGCTTGTATCATGTTATTTACTACAACTACATTATATTATATTATACTATCTTGCCTAATTTTATTTGTTTATTACAACTCTTCATTAAAGGTCTTATTCACCTTCAGATGACTTTGTGTACAGCAGCAGAACATGGCATCGCCAAGCTACACAGCAAAGTTGGTCCACCCTCCCGCGGCAACCGCTCTGCTATTCTGAACATGTACATGGGTGGGTGCATGCGCAGTGAAGCCCCAGTACATGCTCACACTAACAGAGTGGGGTCCAAGGGAGGGTGAACCTGAACTACCTGGTCCCCCTCACCTCTGACAGCAGTTCTGCCACTGATTATGTGGTTTTCAGCCATGTCTTTATATGAACAGGCAGAGCAATTTGTTTTGTCACCTTTGGATATGACATATCTTTGCTGGGTCACCTCCATTGAATACATCCAGATAATATATTGAGAGGGCAGCTTGGTGTCATATCCCAGGTCACTGAAAACAAATATCTGGCCATTCTCTTGTTAATACAATGCTGAGAGGCACAGAAAAACGGTATAAATGAACAGTAATGCATTAGGTCAAAGTTTTAAAAGGCATTTCATGTACAAGCCAATAACTAAAGTCATTTAGAAGCAGAAAAACCCTCTAATAATACAATGGTCATTGTCTTAGAGCAGGTTGATACACTTGCTCTGTTTATTTACTAAGAGCTTCTAACATAATAAGCTGTCATTTATATCTGTATCATTGCTCACTAATGCTGTCCTGTGTTATAATAAAAGTGATGATTATATTCAGTGTAACTGGAAAACCTTTATAAATGGATATTCACAAAATTGTACTATAAGAATAAAAAAAAATATAATGGATGTATTTATATATTTACATTAAATATCCCAACAGCAAAAACCATTAGCTATACTGATTCTACATTAGAAAAGCTTAAATGTTCATATTAGCAATTAAACACAGTGAAACAATATATGTTTAATATGTGTAAAGAAAGGTAACTAACTTCAGCAGTCAAAACATTTCTGTAAAATCTAAAAAAGCCTTTTCCTTTTTTAAATATGCAAAACTAACAAAAATTAAATCATGGCAACATCTGTGCCCTATGATGTGGAAAGCATGGGTGTGAATATTGAATGTACAAATGCACTACAAAATGAAGCCACAGGCAGTGAACAGGTTTAAGTGATAAACCAGCAGGTCACTTGTTATACTGAAACACTGGATAAAGTGGAACAACGGCTTGCTACAAAAATTGGTTCATGTAAAACAGAAATAATTGATCTATTCTTTCCTATGATTTTTACATTTACTGATAAAAGCCAATTGGTGCACAGATGACTGACTACAGATTTTTTTAGGCAAAGCCATTAAGCGCTGGCCTGGAGAATAGTAAACATAGATTTTAGGCCCACTCACTGGATGCTGCCAAGCTTTCAAAGATGGTTATTGGCAAACTACCCAAGAGTTTAATTGATCCAAGAGTTACAAATATCCCTGCACACATTCAGTTATTATTTCATTATTGTTTTGTACTTTTATCCTTTTCTATTATTTTTTCATTAAAAATGATTAGTTTGGTTTAAAAAAAATTAAATTATGTTATTTATATATTTAATAATAGGGCAGAAATGGGATGGAATGCAAGATAATGGCTTCGAAGGGAAAGATTCACAACAGAAAGTAGTAGAAGGTGAAGCCTGGCAACAAGATCAGGGGTAAGTGCTTCTCCCCAGGACACCATTATTTCTACAGCTGAATGCTAGGAAAAATGCATTTTTAATGGGTGTAAGGTTTTTGCGTGCTCTTATTAGTATGCTAAAGATTTCTACCACTGAATATCATCTCCTCATTGCCTGTCCATGCAAATGCAGTATGTGAGGAGTGGTGTCATACTGTGTAGACCTTACCTTCACTAGCTGTACAGTACAAAGTTACCAGTATTCCAATGAGTTCAGATATTGGGCCTCATTCATTAAGGAAAGTAAGGCAAAAAATGAGTAAGTTTGCTCCTGGACAAAACCATGTAACAATGCAAGGGGTATAAATGAGTTTATTGTTTTGCACATAAGATAAATACTGACTGTTTTTCTATGTAACACACAAATACTTGACAGCTTTATTTGTACACTGAAATTTAAAGTTGATCTAGAACAAGCCCTATCCCAACTATAAATCTGCCATCACATCTTAAATTTGCCCCCCCCCCCTTACATAGTTTTGCCAAGGTGCAAAAATACAATTTTTTTTGCTTTACTTTACTTAATGAATCAGGCACATTGTGTCCAATCCAGAAGTATGTACACTATCTCAAGCTGTAAAAGGGGGTGGACCTAAATATTTTATTTTAAAAAATAGATTTTCTGTAGTGACCTGTTAAGGAACAGGACTCCTCAAGCAGCCACTCAGTACCTAAAATGGTTGTTTCCAGAGAGCAATAGTTTTCACTCGCTTAACAGCAAGAAATAAATACAATCTGTCAGGGTATAAGACACCTCCTTAGTGTGTGTATTTGTGAGTATTACAAAATGTCTCTCATATATCTACTTGTATTTTAGGTGTATTAGCCATTTATAAAAGCATGACTGAAGCTAGTTTAGAGATGTTATACTTTATATATCCCAACCTACTGAGCTTACAAGGTATAAATCCATAGACTATCAAAGCACAAACATTTTTTAAATAAGTTACTTCCATTCAAACATACCCGTGATAACAATGTAATCCAGAAGTTTGTGTGTGACAGGCTGACAAAATGAGAAATAAAGCCACATTCTGAGTTGTACATAGAGGCAGGATGTCTGTCAGAACCAATGATTACACGGACAGCACAAACATTTTCCTTTTTTATGCTATAGAGTCATTTAGTCCATTAATACATTTTTTAAATTTGATGCAGTAATGATAATAATAAATTGATGTTTCTTATTCTGTTTGTGTATCCAACACACACCTGCTTGCTTATAATTGACTGCTGTCATATAGCTATTAAGTTATTTGCTAATACAATTATCTAAACTAAAATAATTTAACAAAAAAATTATGACAGGCCAGCGTGTACATTGTGTTCATATACAAGGTCACAATATAACCATTGTTTCTTATTATAAACATATATAACTGATATATAATATATAAAATCTATGATTTTAATCACTTGTTTTTGACATGTATATCAAAAATATGACATATACCAATCCTGTCCCATCTTTCTTTTCATTGTACAGTTTCACATCTCCAGTTAGACACACACACACACACACACACACACACACACACACACACACACACACACACACACACACACACACACACAAAACACACAATGTGGTTCCTTTCTTCAACTCTCTGACAAAGTAATTTTTAAAAACACTGTAGAATATGTAGATTGATGCGACTTTTACCCACTGAACTAGAGATAAGGTAGAATTGTTTGCAGTGAGTGGCCCAACATGGCTTGAACATAAAATCTAAGCTAATCATAGTACCTTTGCAAGATAGCCTAGATCCTCCACTTAATCCTTAGCTATATTGCAACATTCACTGCAATAAACTCTGCCCCGTCTGCATCTCCCTTTAATCACATTCATCTTCTAGTAACACTGATATAAACCTGCCCATACTCAAACTTGTACCCAAATTATGTTCAGCTAAGAACAGCAGCATTTTAAAGTCATAGGTTTGTTGCTCAAAATGCTTTGCAGTCATTTAGTTGTCATTGTGATGTCCAAATAAATAAAATAACAAAAACAACACAATAAAACTCAAAGGGCCTTTAGAGTCATTAAGGAAAGTAAGGCAAAAAAATAAGTTTGTTTTCTCCTGGACAAAACCCTGTTTCAATGCAAGGGGTACTAATTAGCTTATTATTTTGCACATAAGATAAATACTGAATGTTTTTTCATCTACCACACAAATACATGATAGCTTTATTTTTACACTGACATTTAAAGTTGAACTAGGACATGCCCTACCCCAACTATAAATCTGTCCCCATATTTTAAATTTACTTCCCCTCCAATGCAACATGGTTTAGCCAAAGTGCAAACTTAATGACTCACGCCCAAAGTGAGTATATTATTGTACTATATAATAATTGCAAATAGAAATAAAAACACATCATACATCACGTATATTTAGTAGTTTGTGTCTCACCTCAACAGGAGTAGTTGTTTCACTTTTTAAGATGATTAGATTCTGAACAGTTTGTCCGCTCTGTCCTGTCAGATGTCTGTCTGCAATCACAGCATGTGGCCCCGTCCCTACTGGAACACCAGTGTTATAAAACATAAAAGTGTCACTTCCAGATCCTGCTGTTAAGCAGGCCTTGTAGCAGTAAGTCTTTGTAAGTGATCCATTCCCCCTGACTTCAATGAAATGTGGTTGAACTTTTAATCCAGGTGGCAGTCTCGTTTCAATGTTGTTGTTGGCTTGTTTGTACATCTCTGCAGGGTTCTGATTTTGAACTCCACAGCAACCTACACAACAAGGATCAACATTGCCGGTACACTTGCAACATTTAATAATGAAAAGTATTATTATTGTTAAAAGGAATACAAAAGAAATAGAACACAAAGCAATAATCAAATAAATTGTGACTTCTGAATAGCTTGTGGTGTTTTTGACATGTCTGCGAGAGTCAGGGATAATTTTTGAAACCCTGTCCACCACAGCAACACTTATTGTAGTTGAAGAGGAAAGTGATGGATCCCCATTGTCTCTTACAATAACAGTCAAATTGTAGCTGGCAACAATGTCATCAGCAACTTTTCTTGTAGTCCTTATTTCCCCTGTATGTAACTCCACGTTAAAAAGTTTAGGATCTGTGGCTTTGCCCAAGTTATAAAACAACCAAGCGTTTTGTCCTGAGTCAGCGTCAACTGCAATGACTTTTGTGACAAGGTAGCCAACGCCTGCTGCTCGAGGAATCATCTCAATGGATCTGGAACCATTTGTAGGAGCTGGATACAGTATTGTTGGTGCGTGATCATTTTGATCTTCAACAAAAACATTAACAGTAGCAGAACTGCTAAGTGGGGGGTTCCCAGCATCTTGTGCTTGAACAACAAAGCGAAATTCTCTCACTTTTTCATAGTCAAAGGACTGGACAGCATATATAGTGCCATTGTCAGATTTAATGGAGACATATGAGGAAACGGGAAGGCCTTCAACATCTCCTTGAAGGAGTAAATATGAAACAAATGCATTTTCATTGGAATCTGGATCCATCGCTTTTACAGAGAACAGGGATACACCTGGAGCATTATTTTCCAATACATACACAGAGTAGGATGATTCCTCAAACACTGGAGGGTTGTCATTCACATCTGATATCTCCACATACAGTGTCTTCTGAGATGACATAGGTGGATTCCCAGTATCTGTAGCTGTCACTGTGATATTGTAGGAAGGACACTTTTCTCTGTCTAGTTTACCATCAGTTACCAGCTTGTAGGTATTTTTAAATGATTTTAATTTAAAGGGCACGTTTTGTTGTATTGCTAGGCTAACCAGTTTGTTGACACCTGAATCTTGGTCCATTACACTCATTAGAGCCACTACAGTATCTTCCTGTGAGTTTTCAGCAACTGGAGAATAATTTGAAGTCACCACTATCACTGGAGCATTATCGTTGGCATCAATTAACTCAACCAATACTTTGCAATGCCCTGCCATAGGAACTGTGCCTTTATCAGTGGCTTGGACATAAATCTCATATGATGATGATATTTCATAGTCCAATACACCATTCACTCTCACTTCTCCAGTTTTTGGGTCAATACTAAATAATTGTCTGACTTTCTGTGGTGTATAACTGCTAAATGAATATGTCACTTCACCATTTGACCCTTCATCGGGATCTGTTGCATTTAACTTGACCACCAAGGTACCAATCAGTGAATTTTCGAGCAGATTTACTTTGTATGTAGACTTTTCAAAGAACGGGGTGTTGTCATTTGTGTCCATCACACGTATTGAAATTTGGGCTGTGCCAGATTTTGCAGGGCTCCCTCCATCTATAGCTGTGAGTACAAGCTGATGGAGGGAATTTTGTTCCCTATCTAAAGATTTTTTCAACACAATCTCAATCAGCTTACTATTTCCATTAAATGTCTTTAGGTCCAGTACAAAATAATCATTATCACTTAGCTTATAGGTCTGAATTGAATTGGTGCCTATATCAGGGTCTTGTGCGCTCTCAATAGGAAATCTTGCCCCAGGCACAGCCGACTCACTGATCTCAAGATAATATTCATTACTGGGAAATTGAGGGGCATGATCATTTATGTCTAATATATCCACCTCGATGTTGTGCACCTCTACTGGGTTTCCTATGACAACCTCTAGGTTAATTACACATGGAGTGCTGGGTTCGCAAAGAGTTTCCCGATCTATTGTTCTATTTACAAATAAGACTCCGTTGCCTAGATTCACATCAAAATACTGCTTGCTATTACCAGAGGTGATCCTGAAGCCCCTTGTGGGTAGTCGCTTAAGGTCTAGACCCAGGTCACTCACCACGTTCCCCACAAACGCCCCGTGATTCAACTCCTCCCTCACTGAGTACTTGAGCTGCCCTGCAACCAAGCTCAGTAACACCAGCATAAGGGTTACCTGAGATACCAGCCCTATGCACCTGCCGCTAAAAGCCATTTTACAGTGCTCACCCGACCCCTCCCCGACTAGTCTGACTCTTACATCCTTTTCTCTATATAACAGTGAGCTGTCAACCCGCAGCAGGTTACCATGTGTGGCCAGCAATCTCTGCTGGATGGGATGCGGCTGGCTTTGAAGGCGGCTGTTTCCCCAGTAAATCCATGGCTTTTGTTCCGATCTCCCCTGAGTGGGAGGATACCGAAATCGAGCCTGCTATAAATGTTCCGATGTAGCAGGATTTCAGCACGTCTTGCTCTAGCTTCTGTGGCTGATCAAGTCGCCCATGTCCCGGGGGAGGGGCGATACTGAAAGCCTGGCTGCGTTTCAGCACCTAGGACGTGGACAGCGCTAACGATTCATTCAGCATAGAGCAGCAGTGGGCTTGGTTTCAGCACCTGGAATGTGGACAGCGCCAGCCAAGCAGTGAGCAGAACGCAGTAGCAGCAGCAGGATCGGAGAGTTAACAATCTCTACATGAAGAAGAACACTGGAAGCCAATCTGGAAATGCAGCTTGAGCTCCGGACCCAGCCCCTCGGTTCTGGCACACTCTTTGCATCCTCTAACAAGCAGATCTTCAAAGCATCAATGCATAAACCAACATGTCAGCAATACACTAGCAGCCTAGGGCTCAGCAGCTCAGGTGCTTCCGACAGTCTCCTTCCGGTACCACAATGAAGCCATACAGAAGCCAACAGCCTATAGCCACACACTTCACAACGTGTTAACTAATAATTGCATCAGATTTCAATGAAACTATCTCCTAAAGGAGCAAGTAAATAAAAAAAAAAACGTTTACTGTCGTGGCTGCTAAAGCATAGTGAGAGCGTTGATGTTAACCATTGCAGAGATCATCTTAAACTTGACATTTCCCATTTCATTCCCATATTATTTAATTGCTAATGATGCAACAGCCTTCGTTGCTGTTTATGCTTTTCAGGAATCAGGGCGAACATTGACAACTGTATAAAAACTGGCAAGATGCATGTCTCCACTGCAATATTTATCTATAACATGAAAATACATATAATATTCCCATATTGGTTTGTGTAATATGTCTATGTTTGTTTCACGGTAAATATTCTCATTTATGCCGATGTGGTCAAAATTGTGAAATAAAGGAATAAGGTTGAGGTTTATAATATCACAAAGTGTTATTTATCTTATGGCAACATATTGTGGGCACAGATATTTTCTGGTTGGACTAAAATGTATGATAGTGTAGCGTAATGCACTCACTAAACACTGAGGAAATACTGTACATCAGTGATGGCAATGGTTCCTAGTGAATTGATGAGCTTCATTCACAAAATGGCTGCACCACTATGCTCATTAAAGTGGCAGAAGCACTTTCATTTTACATGTACATTTTTATTGCTGTTATATGGAGCATTGTGTGGTGAATGATGATTAAATTAGTGTTTGTTATCTTAATACATAAATGACTCAATCTTTTTCTTCTTAATAATGACCATTTTATAATACATATTTGTAAAATCACAACTGACAGAGGTAAATTATTTTAAATACAGTACAGTTCATACAATTCATCCACAAGTAAAAATAACATTACTGAATAACATCAAACCTTATGCATGTGCATCAAGGAACACACTTCTTCCAGCAAGCACATTTTATAGATCTGCTCAGAAGATTTAAAGGGCTTTTCCACCTTCAGACAACTTTAATTCATTAACATGTACATACCCTCCTCCAACAGTTATCAAATACATTTCTTTTTTCTTTCTACCTTTTTCTATGTTTTCCAGCCATGTATTTTTATGAAAAGGCAGTCTTGTTTAATAGTGTTGCTCTGGGATATGAGACAGTTTCAGTATGCTCTCTACATTACAGAGAGCAAGTTTGTGCTGTATCTCTGGACAATATAAAATAACACCTCAGCCTCATTGTAGAAACACATGACTGAAAAACCCAGAAGGATTCTAGTAAAAAAAAAGGCAATATATTTATTAAAAGCTACAGATGATCATGTATAAATGGGTAAATTGATTCATGTAAAGGTGCAAAACTCCTTTAAGAAAAAAATGAACTGCTTATAAAAATAAAGATTTTAAAATAAATGCCTTATTACTCTCTGTCATGCTCTGTCATCCACTAAAGACATTTTTTCTCTCTTGTGATGTCATATGAGAGCTTTGTTACAAAATATTTTCAACAAAAGAGAATGGCAGTTTGCTACAACATGAGAGGGCAAGTTTTCTGGGTGATGGGCTGATTGAAAATATATACATATTAATCTGGTTGAAATTGTCCACTGGTCACAGAACACAAATCACAAAAAATAATCTTTGTTATGTATGAAAGATACTTAGGGGTCTATTTATAACTAAAGTTAAATTGCTCACGTTGCTTTTAATTTCTTACTGCAACTATAAGAAATTAATTAACATGACAATTTATTAAAATTGATTAACTGGGACAGTGGCTCCAATCTCTAGCAAAGTGAATATCGATCACTTTACTTACAGATTTCTATGGCCAGGTAGAATTTGGGATGGGGAGAGCATGAAGTCTACCCGGGAGGAATCTGAAGCTCCCTCTGCTGTGATGCTCTCTCATAGGTTATAACAGCTAACACTATCTTCTGATGGCGTTAGCTACCAGGATCATGATTCAGCGCTTGATAATTAGGGCAAAATCACAGTCCCCATAGACACCTAAGGGGACTGGATTTTTCAATGAAGAGGCTGTGACTGATATTGGAGATATTTGTGGGCTTCCATTAATAATTAGCCTTGTTACTATTTCTATGCTTTAATCACCCAAAAACTGCAGTGTTAGGAGGTGGAGGGATTTTGAGCCACTTGCAATGCTACCTAAGAGCTGACATTTACCACCTTTTTGAACTGAAAAGCTGCTGAATGCTATTGCTGCCTACAAAACCAATATACCGCTACAATTCTAGGACCCTTAGATAAACCTTCTTACCTGTAGATACTGGGTGCCCTTTCTGTTGGGCAACTTATTAGCCACCATAGTTATAATTACTCCCTTGACCAGTGCTGAAGCCTCCTGTACCCATAATAAGTAATTATAATGTAGTTGCGTGGCAATGTTATGTATCATAATACCATTATGCAATCCATACAGTGTTTGCATCAATAAGCTCTCTCCCTCCCCTGTCAATGGTTTCGTACCATCACTGACAGGTATATGTTTAATGTAAACTGCTGACTTCTACTGGTAATAATTCTTCAGCATGATAACTACTATACATGCATGTCATTCACAGAACACCAGAGCAGTCAATCTGAGTTCACTTTGGTTGATATTATTAATATTATTATTAATATTTATTTATAAGGCGCCACAAGGCGTCCGCAGCGCCGTACAGAGACAAACAAAATTACAATACAATGGGAGACAGCACAGTACAGTAAACACAGCAACTCAGTAAGCTCAATGCACAGCTAGAGAGGGCGGGGAAGGGGGAGGGAGGATCTGCAAACAACGGGGCCCAAGAAGGAGGGAGTGGAAGACAGAGAGACCCCCAGGGGGGAGGAGGGAGCGAGAGGGGACGTGGGGTGGAGGACCCTCGAGGAGGAGGGCTAAGTAGCTGGAGAGCAGAGTTAGAAGTGGTGGAAACAGGAGGAGAGATGGCCCTGCTCAGAGGAGCGTACAATCTAAGGGGAGGGGTGGACAGACAGAGAGACACAGGGGAGAGAGGGAGAGTAGGGGGACAGAGGCAGAAGATAAGGTAGGAAGTTAAGTGGGAGACAGAAAGGCTTTAAGAAAAAGGTGGGTTTTTAGGGCCCGTTTGAAACTGGACAGATTAGGGGAAGTTCTGATGGAGGGAGGGAGCTTGTTCCAGTGGAGGGGGGCAGCGCGGGCGAAGTTTAATTATATTAATTATATTATAATTGATATGAAGTTTAATTTGCTGCCAAGGTTTCATTATGTGAATTATATGCTTATATTAGCCAGAAAAAATGTTATTATCTATAAAAGTGATTAGTGAGTGAACCTGAACTGTGCACATTGCCATCCCAGGTGAATAGTGATATATGACTGCTTCACACAGGGGAATAATTGTAAGGGAAATATAAGGAAGAAGGAGACATGTTGGCTCACTAATGGTGTATTAGTTGCACAGTGTTGGTACTCAAATTATACACAATTCTTATTGGTCCCAACATACTAGCAATTATAAGTGAAATAAAGCCTTTTTCCTCTACCACTCCTAGTCTGTCATACAAACATAAAAGAAGTGAGCAGCAGTGTGCTCTGTGATTGTTCACTAAATCTTCTTGTCCGGTGATCTGTAGCAACCAATTGGTGCTCACTGTACAAGAAGCCGAGAGATGTTAATCACCTATAAAAGAACACTTTGACGCCCTTTGTACATTTCAAACATATATAAAATATATTGGTTCAGAACTAGTGCTCACTTATATTCTCATTAAAACAGACAGAACACACCTCATCTTAAGTGAATTAAAATACACAATACGTCTTGTACTATATTCATTTGGTAAGAATCAATGAACAAGTTCATTGATATACACAGCAAGCCCCTCACCCATGATCACTCTATGTTTTGTCAAGGACATACTTGCAGCACTCATTTGTAAGGGAAAACAACTGTGCCTCTAGTTACCACCTAAAATGTCCCTAATAAACTCCCCACTAGATTAAATATATATATGGCCTTAAAAATGTCACAGTTCTATAGACTAGTAGTATCACCAATACCAGTGTTTCTACTTTACAATACATGCCCACCTATGCTTTTGATAGAGAAAACCTTGATGTTAGATTGTAATGAGTCCAGGGATGATGATTAGTCTTGTGGGAGCAAAATGACTAATCAAACACATCAAATATGCTGTATTGGCATATCCCTTGTAGGCCCATCTTCTCATGGGCTCACCCTCTTCAACACATGGATTACTAAGACCAAAACAGATGCAGGGAGACTCAACCACTGTACTATTTCTGACCCAGGTTACCATGGTACCGAGTCTTACTGTGACCTGTTTGGGTGTAAGTGTATCTGGGTAAGTACGATATGTAAGCTTTCTTAGGGGCTTTTAATGTAATTGTGGGGAAAGGACTCTTAATATAAGTGTAAGGGGGGGGGCTGGTGGCTTCTAATGTAATGTGAATGGGGGTGTGAGCAATTAATTTAACTGTGGGGTGATGTTGGAGACTATTAATAGGCCTATTAATTTAAGATGGGTTGGTATGGGGGCTATTAAATTAATGTGTGGCTGATTTTGGGGAGAAGGAGGGTTGTTTATTAAATATGCATACCAACTAATTTCTATTTGGTAGGAAATAGGTTTATTTATCAAATGTAAGTACTACTGATTTAATGTTGGAGCTGGTTGGGGGAAAATAGGTCTACTTTATTAAATATGAATACTATTAATTTAATGTTGGAGGGTTTGGGTCTGTTTATTAATTCTAAATGCTATTTATTTAATGTTATGTTGCAGGAAGGGAGGCCTAATTATTAGACATGGCTGCTTTTGATGTTGGGATTGGCCAGGGCTAGACTTACCATATTTCATGTTCCCATCTGTTTTCCCCACAGGGCTCCAACATTCAAGTATTTAGACAAGCAGCAAACGAGCTTAAGACATGAGCATTAGCCGGTAGTGATAGCTGTAAGAATAGGTAGGAAAGAACAAGACAGACTACCAACTTTTCTGATACTGGTGGGGCTGTGCCGATTATGTGTGACTGCGCTACTTAGGACAATGTGGAGGTATGTCCCGATTCACACTGTCTGCTCTGGAAGAGGGAGCTGTGTGCACCTAACAGTAGTGCATGCAGCATTCCTTGTATACTTGAAGGTGCTCTATTGGCTAGTAGTAGTTACATCCCACATTTGGGCATAACCTCAATGAAATACATTACTACAATGTAATTCATTAAATGTGTCAATGAATTACATTATGTCAATAGTGTTGCGGATCTTTGCGGAGCAAGTAGTCATTGCTGGTAGGGTTTTTTATTTTTCCCAACAGATTAAAAGCTGGAGGAAAGAAAAGGATCCCCCTGGATTTAGGAGAATGATAAATTGGTAACCATGGGTGTGTTGGTGAGTTTTCTTCTTTAATAAAGGTTTTATTTGTGGTGTTAGTCTGTTTCTTTTCAAAGTATGTTTTTGATAGTGAACAACAGGTCCCAGCAAGCCCTGGATGCCAGCATACCCAAACAGTTTAGAACTGCCACTTGTGCACCAGCAAAAATGCAGCTATTTATCATTAAACATTTCATTACCCTGACATCCACCAGGTTTGACTGAAGCAATAATGAAACAATATTTAGTTTGAATGGAACCACACTCAACAGTTCAGCTTGTGAATTAACAAACATATTATACAATCAAAAAAAGACTGGATTTACCTATCCGTTCATTTTAAAGCCTCTTATATGAGATATTATGAAAACTATGTCAGTATTTAATCATTGGGAACAGAGAACTGCATATAAATGCTCTAAAAATTGGCAAATCATAACTGAAATATAATAGCAAGCAGTTTTTATACACACATGTCCTCTTGCTCTGCCCTCCCTAATTCTATCATGCTGGGTCAAGAACTTTGATGGTTTTGTGCTCTATATATCTCAGAGAGTTTGCTCACTTTTTAATTTATTTTTAGAGAAACATTATTAAAATGCATAGCTATATCAGAGTTTTACTGCTGTAATCAATTAAGAAGAGTATCAAGGACAATAACCTAAAGTATAAGCGTGTCCTTTATGTTTGGATTGCTCACTCTGTGCTACTTTATGCCTGATTTTGCTTGTCACGATAATATGGCATTAGCATTGAATGTTTGACTGCATTGTGCCCTAGATTTCTCCTCCACTTTTTCATTTTTTGCAGATTAGTGTAGATTAATTTGTAATGGACATTGAAAGAAAATATAATAATAAGAAATGTTTCTTCCCTGTTGAACACTGGATCCTTTGACCCTTTCTTCTCTTAATATCCCTCTTCTCTAATGGTTTTTGCATATAGTTTATATTTTGTCTGTACATTTTAATCATTCCCATTCAGTATGGAGACAGTGCGCAGTACAATACCAGGGTATGTCACAAGACTTTTTCAGTAACAGGCAAAGACTTAACATGCACTTTATGGACCTCATTTAGAGTCGGACGCAATGTGCGTCTAAGACGTGTAGGAGTGGGAGTGTGCCGTAGCTTGGTAGGGTATTACGAGTAGCATGCAACTCCAGTTGCATCCCACTTGTAAAACTCTACCGAGCTGCGAGCATTTCGTGCAGCTAGCTAACTACTTGCGCCATCTAATTCCTGCCACACAGTTTTAGCCCTTTTTTGACGTGTGTTGCGTCTGCGCCTTACTACGTCTAGGATCTACTTACGAGGTCACACCTTCACAATTCCGCGTTACGCCCTTTGCCTTCGTAGTGAGTCACAAGCTGTTGCAAGTGTTAATTGCGTCCAAGATGCAGGCGGATATGGTGCTTGCTGCACATGCGTAATAGTGGTTTTTTGTTTGATGCGCCTAAAACGGATTTTGCATCCGACTCTAAATGAGGCCCTATATGAGAACCAGTTAGCTTTATTTCATTGTGGATTTGAAACATATATGTTCTTACCCAGGCTTATGATTTTATTATTGCAATATCTAACCATGTGTGTCATGCAAAAATATGTCATATATTTCACATGTGTATCAAAACGCCACAAAGGTTAATCAGCACTTTTTAATAGTATACACTATAGCGCTCATGTTAAGCTGAATGCAAATTGCATTTTTGCCATATAATATGCTTTTTTATATCTGAGTATGTGCACAAACCACTAGTATTGGAACTAGGGCTTTGTGTACTTGCGTAGAAGTAAGAAAGCATATTATATGAATTATATGCTAAACACACAATTTGCATTCAACTCAGTATGGGCCCATTAAAGTATAATTTAAGTTGATTTGTACTGCTCTATGTACAACCAGGATAGGTTAGCCCTACATTATGCTCATAAAAAATAGATGAGTAATGCACCTCCTCGTTTGCACTTTCCTCTGCCCTGGCTTGATCTTGGGTGCGGGCACAAGTGACTAGAGGGATCCCGCTCATTCGGGTGTTACAGCAATGTCTATTGTGGGGTGTGGTAGGGTTTTCCGGCTCCAATAACCCCGACACAGTAGACACCAACGAAAAAATAGCAATGAGTACAACGCCGGTAATGTAAAAATTGCAACTTACCACATTAGTGACAGGTGGTATTTGCGGCACCTTCAATTCTCTACCAGTGTAAAAAATGACCTTGCAAAACATGGACTGTAATAAATAACGTAATTTCTAATGGACCTAATCCAAACTGCGGTTTTAAAGCGGAAATGGCTGGACCCACAGCATGTATAATGTAATCCATGGAAAAACAGTCAGTATTTAAATTATGTGCAAAACAGAATACGAATTTGCACCCCTTGCATTGTAACATGGTTTTGTCCAGGAGACTTAAATAAAAAGTTTCTTAAGTTAAGATCCTTAATGAATCAGGCCCAAGATGTTTAATTCATAATATGGTATATTAAATATACAGTTTGTAACCCTCTGTTTTCATGTCTGCATTTATTTTGTCCAGAATGTTAAACTGATGAGAATCAGTTTAACATTCTTTTTACATGTAAAAGTGTATATATTTACCCTATATTTAGTCCCCCTTTAATATGCTTGTATGAACAATATTGCTCATTTTATAAAAAAAAGAAAATCATAAAGCAAATGATATCACAATGAGCTACTGTGCTATATTAACAGCTGGAATTGCCAGGCACACAAACAGGAAACAGGTTCCAGTTGCTTCAGTCACCTTGGCAACCATGTCTGCTGGTACAGCTGTAATCTATGATAGTTACACCACACAGTAGATTACCAACAGTGAGATAATATAGGAGGTATGGCAAGTTTTGGTTGACAAATAATATTATATTACTTATTGCATTTTATATAAAAATTTAAATTTATTTCCATTTTGTTAGGGCTGAGCTACAGGGAAGACTGTTAGTCGATCAACTAAACGATTAATCACTTTACACCAATCGCTCCTTTGAATTAGCTTTTTATGAAGCGAGTTACACGGTTGATTTTTAATTGCCGAGTAGCGTGACTATCACAATGTCACAATTTAACTTCAAGGGATTAATATCATCTACTGACTATAATGAGATGAGCAATTAATCACTCATTCACACAATATCTTAAGGTGACTCAGCAATTTGACCTGTATAATGAGATTTCAGAGAGATTTAAAGTAGCAGTAGCATAACGTAGCTCAGCATTACCTATGTGATAATTATTATGAGATTTAAAGACTAAAAATCACCCATGTAGTTTAGTCATCAACATGCTCCAACAATATAAATAGGAGTAATTAGTATTAATGCCATAAAACAGAGATAAGATTCTTTCATCAACAGAACCATAAATCCATGTATGCGAGTTGTAAGAACCCAATATACCATGCATTGTGAAATGGGTTTGCTCATGGTTAGGTCTAGCACAAACTGTACATGACTGCAAAAATACATAGACCAGAAACTTACAGCATCCACAAGTGATACGCGATCTAATTGTGTCTCAACTACATTAACATACCTGTACTATACTCAGCCTAAGCTTACCCGCCACTGTTCAACTCCTTCCAGACGTAAGGAAGTGCAAGTCAACAATCTCAAACCAGCTATATATGGACATATGCATACACGTCGTTGGTGCACATGTGCAATGCATATTTAGCAAAACTTTTATTAATTTATATATCTATATAATTAATAACATTTTATAGATATATAAAAATATATTTATATATTTTACTATCTTTCAGATTCAAGTATTTTACTTTTTAAAGTTAATTTATTGAGCCATACTGTATCAAATGTGTTGCTAATTGACTAAGCTATATCCACTGATCTATCACTGAGTCAAAAAAATCCACTAAATATATTCGATATACAGTATATAATCATCCAGCAGTAAATCTATGCTGCCTTAGATCTTGTCATATGTTTAACTCTAAACAGTCAACAGTTTTTGTTCCATTAATTTTTACTTTTAATGTGAGATTAAGAGGTTGATGATTATTATATTCTTCTCTACTGCTTTTATGTGTAGCTAAACAACATTTACCATTATCTATTAATCTGGAAATATACTTCTCAGTTGTAATGTTTTGAATAGTTTGGTTAATGGCACTGCAAGCAGTATGCTAAATTCTCTTAGTACTCTTGGATTTATATCATACTTGTCAACTCTCGTGTAATGTCCTGGAGTCTGCCGAAGTAATGTGCGAATTCCTGGGGGCAGATCCATTTGTCGGTGATGTCCTAAGAACATCGCGGACACCTTATTTTACTATTAGTACAGTAAAAATTAGCGCTGAGTTTTGCTCGCACCTCTATGGGACGAGAGTAAAAATCAGCGCTACTTCTGTCAAAAAATATCCGCGTAAGGTGTTCAAAGGCACCTTGCGCGGATATTTAGGTAATTGAATCTGCCCTCTGGACTCCTGCGAGAGTCTGTCAATCTCAGACAGAGAAGCGGTGGGTGCAGCGCAGTCTGATGACATCATCACTGTCCACCCACCAGCGGAGAGCAGCGGCCATTTTGTTGCTGTCCATCTCTTCCTGGTAGATAAATGGCCACCACTTTTCAGATACAGTCAGTATTTACCCTTTTTCCCAGTGTTTCCTCAGGATAGCTGGCCAGAGAGATTGTCTTGCACACGGAACATAACAGTGAGTTCAGCTCTAGACCTGTACTGTATACAAGATATTGCCTCGATTAAATACATTTCTCCCCCATGTTTCCTCAGGATAAATGGCTAGTGAGATTGTCCTGCACACAGAATATAATAGTGATATTCAGCTGTAGATCTATACTGTATCCAAGATATTCCCTTTATTTAATAAAGGAAATATTCTGTGTACACTATATATCTAGAGCTAAATTCCGACAGTCTCTACAGTATTTTAAATGCTCCATTTGGATTAGGTGCTTTTATTTGAGAGGACACTTTCAGTTTATGATGTTTGATTGTTTTCAAAGCAAATTTAGCATTTTGGAAATTCATGATTTTTGTGGTTCTTCTACAATACTTCTTAAAACATTATTCAAATGTTATCATATTATGATCAGTGGTTAACTAAGTGCCACTGTACCTGTACATTAGATATAATGTAAGTTATATTATATCTAACCCTCTAGTTGTTTTTTCACCATCTGTGAAAGGTTTTTCACTATTGATTGAAAATGTGCTTCCATTGCCAGAACATAGTTTCAGTGTCACAATTTATATCCGAGTAGGTAAAATACATATTAATTAGAGACTTATTATGCTTTGATGCCTTTTCCATATGCTTTGATAATTGTCTGTAGACAACTTTATGGGTTAGATTTACTAAACTGCGGGTTTGAAAAACTGGGGATGTTGCCTATAGCAACCAATCAGATTCTAGCTGTCACTTTGTAGAAAGTACTAAATAAATGAAAGCTAGAATCTGATTGGTTGCTATAGGCAACATCCCCACTTTTTCAAACCCAGAAATCAAAGAGTTAACCCACCGCTGTCCTGCAGGATTAATGTAAGGTTGTACGAACGTCTGTGCAGTTTGGCCAATTTTCTATGTCCTGTAGACTAACCTGCTTTATTATCCACATACACACAATTAAATGCTGTAAATCATTAAATTATACTGTAATAAAAATGTGTAATTTAATGATTGTTAACAACAGTTGAAATTACTGTCCTGAGTCTGCTTTTGCTTGTTATCAATGTATCCAGCCAGGACAAAGAAAGCAGAGAGAAGATATGAATCTTTCATTTCTTTTACTGATATTGATCACACTGGACAATGTTATTGCAAAAGTTTAATAAACCAGCAGATGCCTAAAAACAGCCAGAACTTCACTATTTAACAATAGCTGACTTAACAGACAAATTGAAAAAATATAGACAATCAGTGATGATTTAGTAATGAAATTGTACAATTAACTAAGCCTTGTTTAATAATTGTGTTTCTTTATTATAATACAGTATTTGTATAGGTGGAGATCAGAGAATAGGCAGAATTTCTAATCAACCACAGCCGTTCAAATCAGTAACATTCATACCAGGGGTGGGCTGGTAAACTTAACCCCCCAGCCCAGCCTGCCCCTAATTCATACATTATAAAACATTGAATGTAATATAAAATTGTTCCCCATTCTGTCCAATGCTTCTGTGTGCTTAACCCCTTCACACATTATCTGATGCGCCTAATGGTTTTCTCTAGAAAATAACCTAGGAGCCTCCTGGGATATGAATGCTGGTCTCCAATCTGTTACCTGGACCTCCTCTATGTGATCCTCTAATTGTCATTTAGGGATTACCTGGATCTCCTCTATGTTATCCCCTATGGGTCATTTAGGAATTCCAAAAGAGGAAAAATGCAGTACACACGGTTTTATGTGCATGGATTTGTGGTCCAAGGTAGCGGTGCGCATACTTTTGCACCTATATGCAAATAGATTTAATTTTATGGTAAACGATTATTTAAATAAGAAGGTTAAAGGGTAGAGACATCTACACGGGTGTTCTCTGCTTTGCAGGGAGGCCCACAACCCTTTTCTACTCGCACATGGTCTTGTCTCTATACTCTAAATGGGACACAGTGTCTTAGTGGTTAGCACATCTGCCTCACAGCACTGGGGTCGTGAGTTTGATTCCCGACCTTATCTGTGTGCAGTCTGTATGTTCTCTCTGTGTTTATGTGGGTTTCCTCCAGGTGCTCCAGTTTCCTCCCTCACTCCAAAAACAATCAGGTAGGTTAATTGGCTGCTATTAAATTGACCTTATTCTCTCTCAGTGTGTGTTAGGGTATTTAGACTGTAAGTTCCAATGGGGTTGCAGAATTATAAATTATGGCACTATATAAATTATATAAATAGCTGATGACGATGATGGGACACACTTTGCACCTTCCTCTTCAGCAGAAAAACACATTTCTAGGTGTACTTTAGCCAAAGTAATAATGCTTCAAACATAAAAAAGTGATGCATGTAAAAAATACATTCCTGATGCATCTGTAATCTTCTGATTAATTTTAGACATAGTTGAGACTAATCCTCCAAAAGTTCATTTGGGTGGTGGTCCTAAAGTCGATTGACCTTTGATGTGATATTTTAACTATTGGCACTGTGCACATTTTTAGGTCCTGATTCATCAAGGAGCGAAAATGCTGAATTTGTACGTATAAGCCACAAATTTGCCCAAAACCATATAATATGCAACTAAATGCAGCAACGTTCATTTTATCCGTGTACGCAAAGGACACTTACTACAGCTTAAGATTTCTGGGAGGGAATAGGACAGGTAGGGGGCATTAGACAATATACAGTTTTCAAGCTTTGGGCATCCCAAAGGTACGTGATTTTTTGCCATAACTCTTGCTCCAGCTACAGGGTTAGTCTGAGTCCTGATTACTAGTGATGACAGTCGTGCGTGCATCATATAACATGTGTTTGCAACGAGGAACAAATGTATTCTATGCTCAGTAGAAATCAAGAACATCCTAATAAATGTATTTCACAATTTCTCTCTCTCTCTCTCTCTCTCCTCTCTCTCTCTCTCTCTCTCTCTCTCTCTCTCTCTCTCTCTATATATATATATGTGTGTATATATAACACTTTTTTCAAAACTGTTTCAGCAATGTTGCCTATATTATTAACTGGTGACATTAATTTACTTTTTTATTTTTCTTTTTGTGAGTTCTTTTGAAAATTGATATTCCACATAGGTATTGGATGTATCCTGCAGTGTCCTGTGTGTGAGAGCTGAGCAGACCTACACCTGAATTAATTTGCGCACGTATGTTCAGATCCACTCCTTATTTAATTAGAGCGTGCATATAAAACAAACACACGTTGCACTCAGTATGCGGGCCCAAATTTCGTGAATTGGGCATGCCAAAGTCCATGAACTGGGCATGCTGACATGATCGCCAGAAAATTTTCAAGTAAGAGCACTCTTTTTGAAACAAGAGTTTCCGTGTCTGTAGGAGCCAGGGTGAGGGAGACAGAGACTCTGTTAGAGCCTGGGCGCCGTCCCCTTAGTCCTTGGAACGTACTGGACGCTCTGTGATGTCATCACACAAAATGATATTACCTGCCCCACCTCTTTCCTACGAAGCTGGAGGAATTAAATAATTTTCTTTTTACCCCGGAAACCTGTTTGCTGCTATGGAGGACTTGGACAAATCATAGAATATATCTGCAGCATGGGTCCTACTCACCCTTAGCAGTAATAAAGAACCCCTATGTCAAAGCAACACTTACATGCATTCATCATCATCACCAGTTATTTATATAGCGCCAATATTTCCACAGCGCTGTACAGAGAACTCATTCACATCAGTCCCTGCCCCATTGGAGCTTACAGTCTAACATAGACACACACACACAGACTAGGGTCAATTTTGATAGCAGACAATTAACCTACCAGTATGTATTTTGGAGTGTGGGAGAAAACTGAAGCACCCGGAGGAAACCCACACAAACACAGGGAGAACATACAAACTCTATGCAGATAAGGCCATGGTCGGGAATCAAACTTATGACCCCAGTGCTGTGAGACAGAAGTGCTAACCACTAGGCCACTGTGCTGCCCAGTGCATTTACCAGTTGATGCACAACTAGGTCTTGTGGTTTGGACTACATGTGTAATTTGTAATGGCACTTGCAATAAAATGTAACAGTATATCAATGTTGGTACCCAAGAGCTGACACTTCATGCCCCTGGGAATAATCATTCTCACTCTTGTCCTATATAATGTCCTCTGTGGCAGCTCTCTTTCTCCTGATTCCCCTCTATCAAGTCACATTTACTACATTTTAATGTCTCATGTCCTTTACTTTTTTCTGGACTTGGATGTTACACACATGTTCTAGGTCCTCATGCTCTGTTCATGGAATTGGTTCACTGCCATTATGACTTTACACAAGGCTTAGGCTGATTTAGCAGTTGTGGACCTGATCGGTTCTAGCATACCTGTAAATGTACTCAATGTCTCTGTGACTTGACTTTCCCTTGTCTCCCTCTCATATGTTTCTGAGTATTTGGAATCTCTCTCTATCCACTTTACTATGGGATTGGTTAGGCTCTATCTCAACCCTTCGATCCTCCCCAAACGCCTGATTCTATCCCATGGTAGGTTCCCTTCATTAACCCCATAATGGGCACATCGCAATGACAGCGGATAGTCTAAAATGGTTACATATACAATAGCTCCATCTAATATATTTTACATAATGGATTTTTTTTCCTGTAACGTTCAACCTACAATTAACATTATAAATTCACAGCACAGTGCTCATGTGTATTCAACCATCACACCAAGCACTGCATTTCTTTGTTTGCTGTATAAAACATTGCACAAAACAAGAAGGTATTCGGTATGCTGGCAGTGTATTTGGTACAACAGGAAAGGTCAGCAAAGGCAGCGATTTATAACATTAACTAATTAAAATAAAAGAAGTACAAAATATTACTGTATATGACGGAGGGAAGAATTGAAAGGTCAGCCTCTTCACTTCAGATTATTCTCTACATTAATTCATAAAACCAACGTCATGCAGCATGTCAGTGGAAAGTAAGCTGAGGAAATAAGATTGATCATCTCACTCTGTTTTCATTGTGACAACAAATGCAGCCTGCTTGATTTAAACAGGGACTTACCCTTGAGAAACTCACCATTGGTAAATTGCAGTGTACAAGATATATACATTTCCGTACATAGTTGTGTCTAATGTCCTTTGAACAAAGTGTGGACAAAATTAAAAGGGAGCCATTAGTTTTAATTACTGTATTTAAATTACATGTCATTTGTATGCCACGTTCATAATCTGAGATGCTGCCCTGGACAAAACATTGGTGATATATGCTAGTTAAAGGACAATTAAACCTTGTAACATTTGCAACATTGAGTCATTTACAAATATACAGTATACTTAAAACTTCTAATATTATAACATTGTAATAAAATGAACATTTTTGTCATTGTGTATGGTTTTGTTAGCACCCTAAGTACAATCTATTGTTTTCTGAAGACCTTCAGCAGCATCTTCATAATCTTCTCTTGCCTTTTAACATAACATCCTAAAATGTAAGAAACATTTCAAATTCTGTCCTGAAACCACACGTTGAAAACAGAATCGAATAATATCAGTTACAGCTAAGGTAAAGATATATTGCATACAATGCATTAAAGCAGTCAATGGAAGTCAGGGAAGTCCCAATTTGTTCAATTTCTTACCCACATGTGGATAATCCAAACCTATCATGACCTATCTATAATAGAGACTATGCATCTGAACCATGCAGAAATTCAAATTGCATCATGTTGCACAATGGGTAGCATTGGTACCTCACAGCGCTGGGACTGAATGATTGAAAATTCTCTGTAAAGCATTGCATAATGTGTAGGCACTATATAAATATGTTAATAACTTAATTGAGCCGCAACATATTGTAAATACAGAGTGCAGCATTGTGGCTAAAACTGCTAATATCAATAAAGACACATATTAACAAACAGGGGCAAACCGGGCAGGGAGGCATGTGCCCCACGGGCCAGTCGCCTACAGCACATTTTGGGGCGCTTGGTCAAAGGAGAGAGGGGGCACAACACCCACCCACCTGTTACCGCAACACTATATTAACTAATTACAAACAGCTGGCGCATACGCTCTCTACTCACTGCACCGTCTCAATGTAATTTTTTCATGTCAGGACGCTGCAGAGAGTGCATACGCCAGCTCTTTGTAATTAGTTAATATAGTGTTGCGGGTGGGCAGGTGTTGCGCTAGAACACAGGGAACCAGAGGAGCTGACACGTACACAACAAAGAAGAAGTGACAGAAAGAAGGAAAAAAGAAGCTCAGGTAATTAAATTAAGGGGGGATGGTGAGAAGGGGGGCTGGAAACAAGACAGGGCTGATGGGAAGAGGTAATGGAGATAAGAGGGGGCTGATGAGAAGAAGGGCTGGAGATAAGAGGGAGCTGATGTTAATGGGGGCTAGAGAAAAGAGGGGGCTGCTGATAAGGGGGGCTGGAGATAAGAGGGAGCTGATGAGAAGGGGGGTTGGAGAAAAGAGGGGGCTGATGAGAAGGGGGGCTGGAGATAAGAGGGAGCTGATGAGAATAGGGGCTAGAGAAAAGAGGGGGCTGATGTGAAGGGGGGCTGGAGATAAGAGGGAGCTGATGAGAATGGGGGCTGGAGACAAGAAGGGGCTGATGAGAATGGGGGCTGGAGATAAGAGGGGGCTGATAAGAAGGGGGGCTGGAGAGAAGGGGGGATTTTTTTTTATAGTAAGTACTATAAAAACATAAGTAACATAAAAAATGTGAGGAAAGTTGTAACCCATAATTTAATGTTGGGGCTGGTAAGGGATGAAACTGGTCTGTTTGTTAAATGTGGAGGTTATTAATTTAATGTCTGGGCTGATGGGGGGTATGTTGTTTATTAAATGGGAATGTTATTAAATGTTATTAGTTTATTTTAGGGGATTGGTTGGGGAGAAGGAGGCTTTTAATTTAATGTCGGGCTGGTTATTGGGAAGGAGGCCTTATTATGAAACGTGGGTGCTATTAATTTGATGTTGGGGCTATATGGAGGAAAATAAACATTACACTCAAATGCTATTAATTAAATTCTGGAGTTGATTGGGTGGAAGTAGGCCCGGTTTATTAAACAGAAAAAGCTACTGATTTAATGTCCGTCTGGTTGTGGGGAGGGAAGCCTAGATTCCTCACTGACTGCTCAACTTTTCAGTAGGTGAATAATAACTATCACTTTTCCAAACAGGACCCCAACATTCCAGAATTCAGCCAAACAGCAATGGAGCATAAGACCAGCAGGCAGAAGACACCGGAGATGCGTAACCACTGAGAGGAAGCATCTACTCCCACAAAGGTAAGCTGTGGAGGGAGGGAACCTGGTGGTCCAGTGGCGAATGCGGTGTAGGCAGCATATGCAGTCCGCACATAGGCGGCGGCATCTCATACTACTCGATATGACTGTGTCATCCATTGATAAAATATCGGTACTACAGCTTCTACAATATTCTATCAATGGATGATGCTGCCGAAACCAGTAGTATGTGATGGCTGCTTTTGCGTGGATTGCATAGACTGCCTGCACCACGTCTCTCTGACAGTGCTACAGGGCGCCTCCCCTAGACTACGGGAGCACTGTAGTAACAGAGGACTATGTGTTAGTGCGATCACCACAGTATCGATGGGCCAGGGTGTCAGATTATAATCAGACAGGTATGTAAAAAAGGGAAGGAACATATAAAATAAAACGCAATATAAAGGCAGGTTTGTTTTTGTTATATATATATATATATATATATATATATATTATATTTATATATATATAGATATATATATATATATAAAGATATAGATATTTATTTATTATACCGCAAACAACCCTTTAAGGATAGGCTGCTACTTATGGGCCAGTGCTATGTGTTTGCCCCGCGGGCTGAAGTCTGCAAGAACATTGAGGGTAGATGGCAGGGGTGAGGCTATAGATGGACTGTGGGTGGAGATCTGGTTAGGGTTAAGGCTGTGGGGAGTCCGGGGGGTTGGATTAGGTTGTGGGAGAGCTGCAGGCTGCATTTAGACCATAGCGAACTATTGTTCATTAAGTGATAGTTTTTATCCTATGGTCAGAGAGGATATAACTATTCTGTATTAGTGTTCTGCATTCATTTTGGCATGGTATATTCTGTATTAGCTGTTGTATGCTATTGTTTGTTTTTATGACTACATGGTATATTCTTATTAAGCCCATTGTGGATAAAAGTAGTACTTTCTAAATGCCCAAGCACCTCTTTTTTTATATATATATATATATATATATATATATATATATATGTAGTGACATAAACACTGGCAACGTGCTGAATGGCACAGAAATACTGCATATCCCAGGCTTTCTGCCATGTCTACATTAAAACCCCATGGAGATTGTTTATGTGTGTGGGAAAAGCTTCACAGAGTGTTTTTCTCAGCTGTAGCAAAAATATGGTAAGACTCCCTGGGGATATGAATGGAGAAAGAAGGTAGGAATTATTCATCAGTCTCACTCTGGTTCTTCTGGGACTCCAGCCTCAGTGTAGGCTGATTTGCAACTGCATGTGTGTGGATGTGTTGGACATGCACTCTCTCTGACCTGGTGAGGAGGTTGGATGCCTCCTGAGAGACTCTGCAAATGGTAAGCTATTACCTCTATCTTTTGTATGTGAGTGGGAAACAAGGTTCTTCACAAGAGGACGGGTCTTCCTGTGTGTTTTGTAAGCGCTGGACAGGCAAGGTGTTTATTTTAATATTTTCTTTGTCAATATATATATATATATATATATATATATATATATATATATATATGTACTGTATATCTATGTATCTATGTATCTATGTATCTATCTATGTATCTATGTATGTATGTATCTATCTATCTATCTATCTATCTATCCTGGAAACCTGGCAACAAACTACTTGATGCAATCCAGTTACCGAAACAAGTAGCTGTGATTAAATGTCAGGCACATACCTTGTAAGAGGACCCTATTACCCTTGGGAATAAGAGAGCCAATGAGGCAGCTAAACAGGCTGCCATTATGAGCCATGATCAAGATTAAATTAATGTAAAACTGAATGTATTTCAAGTAATTTATGAGCAAACAAAAACTGATAGACATGCAATAGTTTTGTACCTTACAGGAAGTGGCCAGTTGGAGGTTGAAGGGCTGTGTGCAAGATACCAATGGTATGTGGAAAGATGGACAAGGTAGGCCAGTGACTCCCAAATCAATTCTGCCAGCATTAGCTGAGGCAGCACATGGAATATACCATGTTGGAAAAGAAGGTATGTGTAGAACGATTGTGAATTACTGGTACCCACCTAGATTCACATACAATGCAGAAAAGAAAGCACGGTCGTGTCTTATCTGTATGACAATGAACCCGGGTAAGGCAATACCGACAGAGACATCACATATCTCTCCCACAACAGGTGCATTTCAGATACTGCAGATTGATTTTATACAAATGCCGAAGGTCAGAATTTTGCAATATGTATTGACTTACATAGATGTATTCTCTGGTTGGCCGCAGCATGCACGGCTGCATTTGTAGCTAAGAAAATACTGCAAGAGTTTGTGTCAAGGTATAGTATCCGATAGATATAGGGAGTTATAGGGGAAAACCCTTCACAGGAAACATATTCTAAGCTATATGTGACTATATAGAATAAGTTAGCTAAAGTGGCAACAGAGAATAGTATGAGTTGGCTAAAGGCTTTTCTACTGGCATTGTATAGTGTGCATACAACCCCAAAGCCACCACTAAATCTCTCACCATATGAAATCCTGTTTGGATGACTGCCCAATATAGGGTGCAGACCGCAAATGGACAGATCTTTAGTGCACGATATAACCACTGACTATGTGATAAAGCTTTCATTGTATTTACATTCACTCCAAAAGGAACAAGTGAAACTGCTAAAAGGATTACCTGATGGACCGTGCCACTCAGTTGTGCCAGGATATTATCTGATTAATAGGAACGTTTTTTACAGTCTGGTTGTCTTGTAGATCGATGGGATGGGCCATATCAAATGTTAATAATGATCACTTCCCTAAAAGTCATTGAAAAGGAAAATTGGATAAACGCTTTGCACTATAAGAAGGTAGCTGACCCGGACAAGACCTCAACTACTGAAGTGAGTAAAGATGCAGAACCAGAAATCAACCTTACCGACCAGAACGCTGAGGTAGAAGATAGGGTTGTTTGGGGCTCCAATACACACTTGGTACCTGAAGAAGAGGAAATCGTTGTTGGATCATCTATGCCTTGAGTTAACTAGCAGTGATCATTGTTCTGGTAGCAGGAATTGCCCTAATGGCTTATATATATTAGAACTTGTAGAGGGCTATAAATGTGTAGGGGTGAGTAAAGGCCAATGTACAGAAGACTATCCTACATGCAGTAATAAGCTAAACATGCCAGCTTCTTCTGACATTTACCCTTAAAACAAATGTATCACACTCACATACTTTCATCACAACAATAATGGGTATACGGAGTAAGACGATTATTAATAGGGAAACTGAAGTCACAAAGGAACTTTTACAGGTAACTACACCTGTTATTACGACTATAGCAGAGGTTTGTCCGCAAACAGTCTTACGTGTGAAGCATTTATCAAGAGACACCTAAAAATAAATGGTCAGACTCACAATAATAGGGTTACGACGGTTTATATATATATATATATATATATATATATATATATAAAATGATTTTTAGTGCATTATAGAACCCCATATAGTAATTGACAGTATGTCTTCCATGCTTGCCACCGTGTGTACATATTTTTCTATGTCTGTGCAGGAAACAACCTAATTTTTAGGGTCTGTAACCAAAGTTAGTCAATTGCTAATTGCTCTGTATAGGAGTTAACAGGATGCATGGCAACATATACAAAGACTCAAAATATGTTATCATATAGAATAGTTTCTGATGAAGGTGAGTGCCTGGTACATAGTGCCGGGCAGAGATAGATAAAAGGTGCTGAGTGAGGGAATGATAGAGACTGCAAAAATTAATATATTTATTTTTTCTCTTGGTACACTCATTATCCCATATTTTCAACAGCTAGACAAACCACTAAAATCCTTGTTGATATTTGCGTTAGACGAGACGTCATGTTCCCAGACTGCTACCAATAGAATATGTAACGATCTTGCATTTATTAGCTATATCATCATCATCATCACCATTTATTTATATAGCGCCACTAATTCCGCAGCGCTGTACAGAGAACTCACTCACATCAGCCCCTGCCCCATTGAGGCTTACAGTCTAAATTTCCTAACACCCACACAGACAGACTAGGGTCAATTTTGTTAGCAGCCAATTAACCTACCAGTATGTTTTTGGAGTGTGGGAGGAAACCCACGCAAACACAGGGAGAACATACAAACTCCTTACAGATAAGGCCATGGTCGGGAATTGAACTCATGACCACAGTGCTGTAAAGCAGAAGTGCTAACCACTATGCCACCGTGCTGCCCATATGTAAATGATTGGATGTATGTCATGAAGGGAATACAATGTGCAAAAAGTATAGTGGCAAATGACCTTTGGACTTTCTCTTGGGCAGATTGGATTTTCTGTGCCAGGACTATCCCTGCACATTCTTATTGTAATGCATGCTGAATGGAGTCTCACCGGGAAACAGAAGTAAAATTATGTGCAGGATAACTTTTACTCAAAAGTATATTTTGCTGTTACTAGCTTAATGTGTTTCATTTCTTGAATTTTTGGAATGATGTTCTGATAATTAATCACTTGCAAAACCACAGATCTGTGCATTCTTGCGATGTATTGTATGTGTTGGAGCTAATCACACCCATTGTCAAGAAACATCTCTTGACCCTGCCTCTCTTTCTAGCTACTGCCCCATATCTTTACTCGCAGCCCTTTCCAAACTTCTTGAACGGCTAGTCTACAACCATTTAACACACTTTGTTACTGTTGAATCCCTGATTAATCCCTTAAAATCAGGCTTCCACTTACTCCACTCCACCTAGACTGCTCTCGCTAAGGTGACTGATGATCTACTCTTGTCGAAGGGCCACTTCTCTCTGCTTTTGCTTGTTGACCTCTCAGTTGCTTTTGACACAGTTGACCATCCTCTCCTCCTTGACACCATTCACTCACTTAGCCTTTCTTGTACTGTCCTTTTCTGGTTAAATCCTACCTCTCTGATTGTTCTTTCAGTGTCTCTTCCTCTGGTACCTGCTCCCCACCTGTCCAACTATCTGTTTCCCAAAGCTCTGTTTGTGACACATTACTTTTCTCTCTTTACACCTCTTCAACTCATCTGCCCATTTGACCTCCAATATCACCTCCATGCCGATGACACTCTATATTTCCTTCCCTCATCTCTCTCTCTCCTCTCCCATAAGTCTGACTACCTCAAACTCAACATATCCAAAACTGAGCTTATCATCTTTCCACCAGCTAGCGTCACATGCCCTCCTCCCTTAAGGTTGTCTCCCTCTCCCTTGTTCCACATGAATGCTGCCTGGTGGTTATTATTGACTAATCCCTTAATTTCACTCCGCATATCCAGTACCTTGCCTATTCCTGTCACCTTCATCTTTTCAGCATTACCAAGATTTGCCCTTTCCTCATCCTGAATGCCACCAAGACCATCATCCATGCTCTTTTCATCTACCATCTTGATTATTGCAATCTACTCCTCTCTTACTTGCCTGACTCATGTCTGTACCCCCTGAAATCTGTGCTGAATGTGACATTGTGTTTAATCTTCCTCTTCCTCTTTGTCCTCTTCTGTTTCGCCTCTCTGTAAAACCCTCCATCCGCTTCCCATTCCCTCCAGAATACATTTACAGTTGCCTACACTTACTTATAAAGCACTCTTTAATGCCTTCCCTTCCTACATCTCCAACCTTGTTATGGAATACTCCCCTACTCGCCCACTATAGTCTGTCAATGACTTTCCCCTCTCCTCATCACCTATCACCACCTCACACTCCCACCATCAGGACTGTGCCTGCACTGCTCCTGCTCTGCCCTGCTCAATCAGACTTGTCTCCAACGTCGGATGTTTCAATTGCTTCCTCAAAACTCATTTTTTCACACTTACCTACCTGGCCCTATCATAAGACAATTCCTTCCTCATGCTCCATCTGCCTATTTCACTCCACCTCTATCGTCTCCATTTACTACCCTAATCCTCTTAATGTTAGCTCTCACAAGTTTGGTCCTGTTTACCTCCTATCACCTCATCCTCATTTAAATGTTTCCTTTGTTTTTGTTGTGTTTTCTTATGTAGTTGCTTTCTCTTTTGTCTTCCGCATTGTTTTTTTACTGATTCTATTATTTATCTTGTCCCTTAGTTATCATTATTTTTTCAGTTTATTTTTTGTTGAGTGTGCGATGCTGCAGATTCTGTGGCGCCATATGAATAAAGATGATGATGATGCTTTATTGATTAATCTAAAGCAGTAAAAGATACATCAAAGGTATTATAAAGTTAGTGCAATTTAAAAGATTTTAAATCTTTTAAATAATTCTTGTAGAAAGATACGGCTGATAAAGATGATTTTCATGGCAACAAAGACATTGATAGACTACTTATTGCAGTTTGATATAAGTCACCAAGCACAACATATTTCCTTTAAATTCACTTTCTAATGCAAATAGAAAGCAAAGCCCAGTAACATTATGTGTAATTTTAATTACCCAAGAACAAATTGGGATACTAAAACTAATGGGTCTACCAGAGAAGGCAATTTTTTTTGTCAACTTAAAAGACAACTACCCATCCCAGGTGGTAGAAGGACCAAGAGAGGAAACTATATTGGACGTAATGCTATCTAATAAAACAACTATATTTAACATATATTAAGGGGGCATTTAGAAAACAGGGATCATAACTGTAACTTTTAATTTATGCTTTAATAAAACCTTATAGAAAAGTGTTAAAAATGTGAATTTTAGAAAGACCAATTTTAAATGGCTCAGAAAAGCATTAAAACCAAATGACTGGGATACTATTCTTGGATACTATTATTTGGCAGAAAAACACATATAACAAATGTGACACTTAAAACATATTAAGTATTGTTTCAGGTGTATATCTTATGGCAACAAGAGATCTATAAATTAAAGGCCACAAAGATGGCTAAATAAGAAAATAGTAAAAGTCATATAGAAAACGAAAATAGCATTTAAGTTGTTAAAGGGTAGACAGGGTCATTATTTAAATGAAGTAATGAGCAAGCCAATGCGTGTTTTGGTTTAAGTTTTGACCATAAAATGTGAATTTGATGAAAATTGCTAACAGACATAAATTAATTTAAGTTTGAACTGCTTTTTTCCCCACATTAGTAATGAGATGCTTTACATGCATTTACACTAATGCATAGTCTATTTATAGATAATTTTCTATTAGTTCAGCCAGCACAATTCCTTGCATTACACTCTGCTTTGTTGACAGAAGCAGTCATCCAGTGTAGTATAATCACAAATATCTCAATATTCAGCATTATATAAGCACAGTTATTTCTAAACAAATCTCTATACAATATATGAAGGCAATAACATTAAGCCAAAATACTGTATTAACACAGAATGAAGACCAACCAGGATCAGTCTGGCCCACCAGGGTACTGAGGAAATCCCTGGTGAGCCCCAATGCCAGGGTCCCCGCTCCCTGCAGTTGGTGCCTGTTTGAGTGCAGCTGGGGTGGGACATGCACTGCACCAGCCCGACATTCTCTAACTATATATGCTGAGATCCTCCAATCAGGACTCATAATATACCATACACTGTTCATGTGGGGTCTTAACACTATACACAATGACCTATATTGCTACAATGTAGTTTATCGATAAAATGTATCAAGAAACTAAATTGTATTAAAGTAGATCATTGCAACTAGTGTTGCAATCCCATTTGGAGTCTGAATTATTATTATTATTATTATTATTATTATTATTATTATTATTATTGTTATTTATAAGGTACCATAAAAGGTCTGCAGCGCCATACATGATGTTTGCAGTAGTCTACAATACAAAGCAACAATCCATAATACATTACATAATACATTATTAACTAAACAGAAATATACACAGACCAGACATCTACTAATTAACAAATTACACACAGATAACTTGGTAATGCAAATCAAGTTATTTACAGGGCAGTGAGTAATTAAGCAGCTGGGGTGATTGATCCAAGTAATTACTCTAATATCCATGTTTCTCCTGTGAAGTTAAATTGGCATCTGCTTCTTGGAGTTTGTTTTACCTTCCTCTAGATCTGTGCTGGGCGATAGGCACCCGGCAGGACTCACTTGTGGCCCCCAGCTAGCTGCTCTCAATCAGACTTATTCTCTTCTTTGTTGTAAGACAGAGAATAAGATTGAACAGGAGCAGCAGGCCTCCATGTCACGTGACACCTCTTCACATTGCAGGAAGGCCATGCTGCATACCAGAGGAAGATGAGTGTGTGGTCTTCCTCCTTCCTTTGATTGCTCCATCTATGAGTAAAAGTGGGGAGGTGTGACAGGCAAGCGTGGGAGATGTGAGGTTCATGTGAGTAAAGTATGAAGGCATGTGGAGAAGGTCTGACTGGCATGTGGCAAGGTTTAAAGGGCATGTGTGTAGGTCTGGGGGTACTTGGTATGTTTGAGGAACATGTGGGGAGGTCTTTGGGTATGTGAGGATTTCTGAATGGCATGTTGGGGGTCTGTGGGAAGTCTGATTGGCACGTGGGGGAGTTTTGGAGTGTATGTGGGATATGAAAGCTTGTCAGGGGCTGAGTGAATGAGAGTACATTTTGCAGCTAGTGGGGGCCTGAGGGCATGTGGAGCTTTTTTTGGAGCAAGTTTGAGGTCTGAGTGGTATGTGGTGGAATTTTGGAGCAAGTGGTGTGGAAGTATTTTGGGATGAGAGGTGTGCGGGAAATTTGAGATGAGCGATGTTGGCGTTCCAAGGCCTTTTTCATTCTTAAAATGTGCAGCTCTTTTGAAGATCGGAGGGCTGCACATGTGGCCTATTAACTGTACAACTATATTTATTAGTGTCCTTCTTATGATATTCTTTTTCAACTTCAAACAGATATTTTTCAATAGTGTTTTGCATCTGCCAGGGTGAGATGTGACAATATAGATTCATATCATCTTGATTTCCTTTAGTGCGTCACACAGACACTGCATAGATCATATCACTGATCAGCATCATTAGGTGTTTATGAGTGTTATATGTTCTCCCTGCCTGTGCCTGACAACTCTGACATGATGCAATTGCTTGCCTAGTCATGGATGAAAACGTTTGCAGGCTGGATTTCCAAACATTCATACAGTGGTAACATCTACCTCACTAAAGCTTTTTATCTGCTGTGCTAGATATTCCTCCTGCACTAGTGTATATGCTAAGCTATAATACTTGTGCGACTGACTTTCCTTATATACAGGAATTTAACGTTCTGCACATTGCCTGGAAATGTTGGTTTGCATTCAAGACTAGGATGATAATCTGTGCTTATCAATGTTCCCCATTTAGCCAATGTCAGTGCACATACCTTATTTATAGCATAGCTTCTTCTACAGGTCATTTATAAATTAGTAGACAGCGCATATGTGCAGTGCATAATATTTACACAAATACATCTATATACTTATACACAGATTTATGCTCATTTTCCACTTTTGTGAAGTACCTCAACGGGCAGCACGATGGCTAAGTGGTTAGCACTTCTGCCTCACAGCACTGGGGTCATGAGTTCAATTCCCGACCATGGCCTTATCTGTGTGGAGTTTGTATGTTCTCCCCATGTTTGTGTGCATTTACTCCCACACTCCAAAAACATACTAGTAGGTTAATTGGCTGCTATCAAAATTGACCCTAGTCTCTCTCTCTCTATCTCTGTCTGTGTGTGTATGTTAGGGAATATAGACTGTAAGCTCCAAAGGGTACAGGGACTGATGTGAATGAGTTCTCTGTACAGCACTGCGGAATTAGTGGCACTATATAAATGATGATTATGATGCATCCAATTTTGTGACCATTTAATAATTTCACTTAAAGTCCTGCTATCATTTTTGGACCACTTTCTTAATTAATAATTTTTCCTTTTTCTTCTAAGACGCTACTAAATATATTGTTCCTGACCTCTTTCATTTTTAAATAAGTAATGAGAGTAAGGAGATATTGAGACTGTCTTTGTTTATAGTATCACAGTTTATGTTTCGAAACTTTCTATTACATTGTCGTTTTTTTTTTTTAAAAAAAAAATAATTTGGCGTTCCTGTAGTCCTGTTTTACCTGGATTTTTTAAAAAGCATTAAATAAATATCTTATTGAAAGCCCAGTTTGATAATAAGGGGTTAAATGGTAAAAACTGGAAAACACTTTTCTCTACAATGCAAAAATGCAAAATATCCACCACTTGCAGTTCATTTAAATATCCCATTCCACAATATGGAATCCTGTTTTTTTATTTTGAGCATGCAATTTGGTGCATTACTGTGTCTATCAGCGTGAAGCATTGAAGAGCAAAAGCCTCACTTCTGAAAGAGGGACACAGGAGCCAAATCTTCAATAGTTGATCTAGAGATGAGTGAATCATTTGTGTCTGCTATTTCGTACAAATTGTGCCATTTTGCACAACACAAATAATTCCATGGAGTGGAACATATTTTGCTAAAAGATTTAAACGTATCGAAGTCATTATGGGGCCTATTTATCAAGGTTCTTTGAGCTTAACCACATTATTAAGTATAGAAGTTATTTATAACTATAGGATCTCCGATATCTGCTGTGGTCCCACTGTTATCGAACACAAAAGCAGTCCCCATAGGTTTCTATGATCACCTTAGGTCACGCATGCGCAAAGCAATTTTGCCATAATGACCGGAGAGAAGAGACAGACAACAGGAGTTTTGAGGTAAGTGAAATGATCGCCATAAAAGTCTCCTATGGGACGCGCTGTCCTGGAGTGGATTTTTAATATATGCCCAAAAATGGTGTTTGTAAGCAAAAATAAAACACAAAAACATAGACAAAGTTAGCAGCCAGGTCCATTTTGCTAGTAAACCATTATTACCACAATACAAAACACTATTTTTCATATAACATAATGATAGTTATAGGTCCTAGAAAAACCTAACTATTTTGTAACAAAAACAAATACCAATTTATACTACTAAAAGTTCCTTTTTACTGCAATCAAAAACTGTTGCTTTTTCAAAATAATCATTATACAACCCACAGGGTAGTAGGGCTTTTAAACAGAAACCCAAGAGTTAGAGTGTCATTATTTTGGGACCCCAAATGGGATCACTGCCAATAGAAGGAAATGTATCATTGCCAATCAAAGGACCACAAAATTAGTGCACACAAGGATGACACACTTCTTCTAAGAAGACTGGGTATAGTGCCCTATCTATCTCTCTTTAAAATATTATAGACATGTATTATGTTAGGTAAGTGTAATGTTCTATGTATGTATAGAGTGTAATGTAATTGTATGATGATCATATCTAGTGGTCATGGTGTGTTGGGGGGGGGGGCAGTGTGCGTTTGGCTGTTTACAATTTCGTATAACTGCATTATATTAATGTCCAATGGTCATGAGTATAACGTAACATTATCTTTCTGCATAGAGCATAATGAAATTGTACTAAAATCATATCCGGTGGTCATGTCATGTAGGTAGGTTTAGTGTTATTTGTCTGCTTATAGTATAACAGAATTGCATTATGATCATGTTCAGTGGTCAGTTCATGTTGAGCAAGTGCAGTGTCCTATTTCTACATAGAGTGCAATGTAATTGTATTTTGATCTTGTCTACTGATCATATCATGTAGGAAAATAAGATATATTGTATGATATTCTGGATCTGAATTTTGCTTGCCCTTTGTTGTGATGTATATATTCTCCTACAATTTTGCATTCAATTTCAACTATGAAAATATGTTCTCAATCATGTGCTTCAATCTAAGATATATTTAAACTTGCACTTTTAGGTGGTTGTGCTGCTAAGTTCTTTAAACAACAAGAATAGGCCAATTAGATTTATCAGCTCTGCAATACGTCTCCGTATACCATGCAGGAGTATGTCTGCATTCCTCCGCTGTGTCTATTGGTCCCTAAAACTTTGGTGACTCTCCCTGCATTACTGACCACATCTTTAATGACCACTCTTTGCTTTATTTAAATTATATACATATTCATAAACAACAAAATATATATTTTTTTACCATTATTTGCACATGTTTATTATGTTGTGCAATGGCTGGATCAGTTTTACTAATATTGTCACTGTTTCCTTTTGTTAGTTTTTGAGATATCAATGTCATAATTCAGTATTTTTAAATATGGCATCTGTAGTTATAATATATACATTTGGTAAAATGCCATGAAATAGTAAAAGGTTTCTGGGCCCACTAAATTGCCTGCCTATGACATGTATCAATGTACCAGCTGTTTTAAGCTGCTCTAAAATAGTATTGCACGCCCAAGCAGTGTGCCAACAGTGCAAAGTTCTTTATATAGCTCTTGCCATTATAAACTCATCCTGATCTAACTTATTTGCAAAAAGATGATATTAAAGGGTCAGGAGAAGATGGATGGAGTACCCTTCCATACATAGTCTTATCCACCAGACCTGATGTAACCAGGGAAGGAAGACCAGCAACAGAGTGCTTTGGCTTTTCATATTAAAGGGACAAACTGAAGGTACTCAGTCAGATTGTACATAGGGTAGAGCTGTTACAGGCCTAAAATAAAAGTCTGGAATCAGATGACACCAAAAATATGTTAATCATTTGTACCACATCCAAACTTGAAGAAATGAATGTCCTGAACCTGACAAAATCAGTAGACAATGGTATAGCCATTCTCTGCACTAATTGTGGCCAACACTGACATTTAAAAGGTTATCAGGTCTGAAGAGACAGAAGCACACTATACATTTTGTATTAGTACACAGAGGAGCAAGATCAACATAGGGCTGAAAAATGTGACAGATCTCCAGAACCAGAAAGAGTCTTTAAAGGGGCCTACTTGATGTCATAGATATCTTTATCACACATTTGTTCCAAAAATTATGTAGGATGATAAAACACAATGAGTGTTTTCATTAGGTCAAACCAGAGGTCTAGATATTGCTTCCTTAAACCAACATTATATCACGTAATACAAAACATATATTATATAATGTACCATAGTAGGGAGAACACTCCAACTTCAGCTCAGAGTTTCTCTCTGACCCTCAAAATACCAGATGTCTCTATTCCTTTTTAGGTCTATCCCATCTCAGTTTGCTGTAAAACAGCATGCAGGTTACCACCAGCTCATGCTGCTAGCTGGATCAAATGGAAGATCAGTGCGACCAGGGCATAGGTGGAACTGACACTGGGTGCTGCATCATAAGAGTTGCTCATAATCGATAAGATTTCCACTTTGTCTATGACTATGAGGTTGCCAACCTGCTGGTCACTAGCAGTAGTCAGAATTTCTACTTTCCAGGTGCTCTATAGCCTCCTCAGTAAAGAAATGGAAAACTACAAACCAAGGGTGCCCTTGTAAGGGTGGAAAGTGCTCTGACCACTTTATAGGGCATGGAAACCCTCCACTACCTCCAGACACAAATACATCTTCTATTACAGACAGGTCAGATTAGGGATCATCTTCCAGGATAGGATCCCATATGACACCAGCAAAAATAAAATCGAAAAACCTGACTGTCCCCACAAAATGGTGCATCTTCAGTGAAGGCAATGAAGGCTTAGTTGCTTTAACAGTTAACAGTTCACATGACGGCTGAAGTCAGATCAGCCTCCCCTGCAGAAAGACACAAATTGCAGCAGCATTTGCACTAGCTCTAATGCAAGATACATGGGACTCTGTATTCAGTTTCACATCACAAGCAACCACTCTCCTATATATGAGAGGGAAAATATAATTTGTGGGGTAAAACAAAACACTAAAACAGGAAGAAAAAAATAACGCTCTCTCTCTCATTACAGTGTTTTCTGTGTAAATGAGTAATGATAACTTGGGGCCCTTACTTTTAACTGTATTCGGCTCCAAGTCTGTCATATCGTGAGATAATGTCCAGGATAGAGGAAGAATAAATTAGTAGTGGGCCACATTACATTTTCAGATATTGTCAGGGTTGTCCAGACTATTAGACTATTTTAGATGTGACATAGACTAACATAGACTATTTTAAATGTGAGCAACCCGGAACTTGTGCAGGTAATTGTTGAGCAGAAGAATTATAGACTACTTCAGCTATTTCCCCAAACTCCCAAAACATTATATATATATATATATATATATATATATATATATATATATATATATATTTATTTATATATATATTATTTAAAAAAAATGATGTTGGAAAGTTACAGAACAACAGGAGTCCTTGCAACTACAGGAACATGAACCAGAGAGCTCAGCTCTTGAAGGAAAATCCCACAGGGTACTTGCAGTCAAGTGTTTATTTTATAAGAGATGGCTTTTTCCGGATCTTCCTCAATTTAGCTGTATAGTGCAGATCCCTCCATCTATTATGCCAGAAAACTCAAGAGGACATAGTCCAGCAATAGATTATATAGACAGTCGCACCCCCCAATAGGTACATCCTATAGTTTACCACACTGGAAGACTTAATGATGAAGACCCACCCTGATTCTTTACTTGCACAAGTGTGCTTACTTGTCTGACTAGAGAATTTCAAGGTGTACACCCACTTCCCAGTATTAGGAAATAACCCCTGTCAGGGATGGCTGCCTCTGCATCTCCATGATGTAATATCTTATCTTCAAACAGTCACACAATATATCACCTCTATTTTGTTAGGAAACCACTCCTGACCACCTTAACTGGTGCAAACTGTACTCTACACCTTCGTGACTTGGAAGCTTACTGCAAGGTGCCACACAGGATTCCAGCCTAAATCTCACACTCACCTCTCTCCGGTGGTATGTGCCGGTATGACATACCGACACTTCTACGCCTCACTCCTTCAGCCTTGCTGGCGGTAAGCAGGGTAGGCAAGGCAGGAGAGCACCATGCCTGAGAGGCGCTCCGCCTGCCTACCACAATTGTGCTGCATCAGACGGCTGCTCTTCTAGCTCCTGCCTGCTCTCTGCTGCATTCTGACTTTCGGGACGTGATGATGTCACGCACAACAGTCAGTGAGACTGCAGCAGGGAGTAGAGAGGAGACAGAAGAGCAGCCATCAGATGCAGCACTGAAGAAAAGAATACAGAAGGCAGAGATGGATGAAATGGAGAAGATGACAGAAGAAAGAAGGTCATAAAAAGGTAAGTATAGAATGGATATGGACAGAATTGCTAATAAGGGCACCGAGAGAGATATTGAGGGGGGGGGGGGCACAGAGAGAGAGAAAGAGAGAGAGAAAGAGCTATGGAGGGGGGCACAGAGAGGGAGCGATATATATGGAGGGGGGCCACACACACAGAGAGAGAGAGAAATATGGAGGGGGCACAGAGAGAGAGGGATCAATATGCAGGGGGGGCACAGAGAGAGAGATATATGGAGAGGGCACAGAGAGAGATATGGAGGGGCACAGAGAGGGAGATATGGAGGTGGGTCACAGAGAGAGAGAGAGAGAGCAAGAGATATGAAGGGGGGCAGAAAGACAGATATATATATATATATATATATATATATATATGGAGCTGATGCACAGAGAGAGTGATATGGAGGAGGGTAGAGAGAGAGAGAAATATGGAGGGGGGCAGAGAGAGAGAGAGAGAGATTTGGAGGAGGGGCACATAGAAAGAGAGAGAGATATGGAAGGGGGCACAGAGAGAGAGAGATATGGAGGGGGCACAGAGAGAGAGAGAGAGAAATTTGGAGGGGTGCATAGAGAGAGAGAGAGAGAGAGAGAGATGGAGAGGGACACAGAGAGAGGGAGAGATATGGAGGCGGGGCACAGAGAGAGAGAGAGAGAGAGGGATATGGAGGTGGGGCACAAAGAGAGAGAGATATGGAGGGGCAGAGAGAGAACAAGAGATATGGAGGGGGGGTCACAGAGAGAGATATATATATGGAGGGGGCAGAGAGAGAGAGTGAGCGAGAGAGAGATATGGAGGGGGGAACAGAGAGAAAGATATGGAGGGGGCACAGATAGATTTATATATATATATATATATATATATATGGAGGGGGTGCACAGAGAGAGAGAGAGAGATGAAAGGGGAGCACAGAGAGAGAGAGATATGGAGGGGGCACAGAGAGAGATAGAGAGATATGAAGTGGGGCACAGTGTGACGAATGAGGGCACAGTACAATTTTGGAGGGGCAAAAGAGTGAATTATCTAGGAAAAGGGAATAATAGGAGCAGGGATAGATAGGATGAAGGAGTAAGGGAGGAGTAGGAAAAGAAGGATGCGAGGCACAGGGGAGGGAGGGAGAGAGGAAGATAGATACCTGCAATGAAGATAGGGGCACACAGAAACAGAGAAAAGAAGCAGATAAGGGAAAGATAATGGATAACATGGAAGATATAAGGGAGATATTTTAGAAAGTTTTATTATAATATTATGGAGGTATGAGGAAAAATGTAAGCACACAAATGAGACAGAAGTTAGAGGTGGAGGGACACAGAGGAAAGATAATTGGACACAGTAGAGGAGGGGGACACAGGGTGGATAGGCTTACATCATTTAATGTTTTATATTATACTATATAATGTTAAAATGCACCTAAAATTAATTTCACTTTATTAAAATCTCTAAACCTTTGTGGGGGCCTAGGCGGCCCTCAGACTCCCAGTTCATTTCAAAGTTCCATACCAGCACTTCTAAATTACCACTTCGACCACTGCCTCTCTCTAAAGTTATAGATTTAATTTATCCCTTCCCCAACACAGGCTCACACTTTCACAGCTCTCCACAACTGCCACCATCTATGTATAAAGCCTGTAGAACACCTATGACTTAATTACCTAATTGCGCACTCCTTGTTACACACAGGTTAGCAAGGCACACACCAGCAATCAAAGGGTTAACACTTAGCACGTTGAGGCTCTGAGACACAAATGTACATGCAGGCACACACTAGGCTTGGTATACAAATATATTAACAATTCACACCTCAGCATTCAATGGGTTAGCATGGTCAAGTTATATTCTTCATTAAAGGCCAATGGGTTAAATTAGAGCAATATGGACAGAACTTATTAAATTTTCAATTTAATATACAAAAAGTACAATGCTTACAGGTTATAAAAACAATTAAGATGACATGAAATACATAGCAAAACGTAAAATAAAATATAAAATTCATAATATAAACTTACATATGAGTTGTATAATATGTGCCAAGGGAAATTGGCCTGAAAGATGGACAGCTTATCAATGTTGATTGATTTCCCAAAAGACTGACAATTTCTTGGAAGTATACTCATGTTTTTAAAGACAGTTTTTCACGTTTCCCTCCTACTGGGGTGTGATCTCCAGGTGGGGCGACACAGATTTACAACCACCACTTACATCTCTGTTTAATACCCAATGTTAAAATGTAACATTTCTTTCCTGGGGAAAGTCACACGGACCCAATTTTATTACTAATAACTCCAATATAAATTTACAAATTTCTAGATACCAAACAGCATAAGGTCCAGTGTATTAGCTGAGCTGATACTGATTTCCTCACCTTCCCTGCATGACAGACAGCTTTATTTGGGCTGCCCTTCATCATGCTATTTATGAATATGTGGTTGATCGCTAATTATATAGATTCTTGTATTTTGGAAACTGAATTATATTTGCCTCTATAAAATATGTGTAGGATCTCCTGCTAGGAGTGGCTCCCTCCCGACTGTCCAGCACCTGTTTAGGTGTCAAAAAACTCTCCTATGCAAGAATGTAACTCGCCCCAGAGGGCTTTTGAAGCTGCTCAGCTTCCTTCTACAGGTGGCAAAGTTATCTAGTAACACAGGACACAATATTTCTGGCCTCACATTTTACACATGGAATTAGATCATTAACCCTCTTAAGGGCAGGGCTCCACTTTGAGGTTATCTGCATTTAATTTACAGAGAAACACAGATTATAAATGGCTTCATTTGCTACACAATATTTACAATACAGTTATGATTAGGCTTTATTGCCCACAATTATGTTATTTGTGGATCCTTATAACTGTAATTCCTCCCTGTTCACTACACCCCCCTATAAAATCAATGCTTCAATATTTTTTAGTTTACATAAATATTGGAAAATGCATATAATGGAAACAGTAAATATGTCACATCGAAGTCCAGTGTACTTTCACTTTAGGACCACTTCCTTCATTAATTTCAACATGTGTTTTTCGCCTAGAATACTGCTCAAGTTGACTTTTTTATATCTTTAATTATTTATGAGAGTGAGGAATAGGGGGACCATCTACAGTACATGCTCCTAGAAATGTCTCTTTCTCCCAAAGTGTAACTGGATGGTGGAAATACATCCAATGAAAAGTATAGGAAGTGGTCTGATTTAGTATAGGTTTAGTATATGAAGAGGCCTAGTTTAGTATAGGTTTGGTATATGAAGTGACCTGGGTTAGTATATGAAGAGGCCTGATTTATTATAGGTTTTATATATGAAGAGGCCTGGTTAAGTATAGGTTTAGTATATGAAGAGACCTGGCTTAGTATAGGTTTAGTGTAGGTTTAGTATATGAAGAGGCTTGCTTTATTATAGGTTTAGATTGGAAGAGGCCTGGTTTAGTATAGTTTTGGTATACTAAGAGGCGTGGTTTAGTCTAGGTTTAGTATATGAAGAGGCGTGGCTTAGTATAGCTTTAGAGTAGGTTTACTATATAAAGAGCTTGGTTTAGTATAGGTTTAGTATATAGCGAGGCCTGGTTTCGTATATGAAGATACCTGGTTTAGTATAGTTTTGGTATACGAAGAGGCGTGGTTTAGTCTGGGTTCAGTATATGAAGAGGCCTGGTTTACCATAGGTTTATTATATGAAGATGACTGGTTTACCATAGGTTTAGTATGTGAAGAGACCTGGTTTAGTATAAATTTAGTATATGAAGTATTTAAACAAATAAATGTTACCACCCAGGCGCTTCTAAAATTACCCCAATTGCTGCCTGACACCAATCTTTAAATACCACCACACTTGAAACAATGAATTAAAACACAATTTTAGATCGGTGTCCTGGATCTAAACAGGTGTCAACCATGTAAGTCCAAACTTCAAATACAACTTAGTTAAAAAAATAGTATGAAGGATGTATCCCATAATATATGTTCATCCACATTTTGTTATTGTTATGTGAGATCATTGAAAATGGTTCATTGTCATTTACATTTAAGATGTTTGAATGTAAGGAAGTATAAATGGTGAAGTATATACATTACAATCCTCAGCCTTATCCCACAATGCACATTGCTGCCACACAACTGTTCTTGATCAATTTTATGTGCCGTGTGCTAGTTTAGGAGTTGAGGACTAATTCTAAACTAAACAAAAATGTTAGCTTTGGGTGCTCTATTGTTTAGGTGATTTGTCAAGTCCATGTTCATGCATGTGAGAGTTGTTAATGCCTATCCCTCACAAACTTCTGATTAGTATTAATAGGGAGGCACCATGAGGCCTTGATGACCCCAGTACACTTCAATGGAAGATTGAAAGGGAAAGACTCTTAAAAGAGTAAAGTGTTCTGTCATTCATAGGCTCCAATGGATCAGTGCCACTGATGGACTAATTATGTTGTTAATATCTTTTCATCAAGCATGACATTGTCTTCATAATAAGTACTGTGTCAGTGTAATAAATATTTAATACATAAGGGATTAACAGGAAGGCTAAATACCAATACATCAATACCCAGGCATGTAAATATCTACTCCTCTTACCTCACTTTCTGATCTGAATGTACACTCTTCCCCCTGCATATGTCCTGCAATAAATTCTTCATCAGCTGAATAAACCCATGGTTGGCTAAGGGTTGTATTATTGTCTGAGGGTGTATTGAAATACAGAGGAGCGAAATTAAAATCACTTTTCTTATTCTCTATTAAAGTCCAGTCATTTCTCATGTAGTCTAGGTCTTCTGTCCTAGATAGACTATTTACGCTTCTGAAAGTTTTTAAATATTTGAGTCCTATGTATGATACAACAATGAGCAAAAACACACTTGCGATGAAAGAAATAGCTATAATGAGATGTCCGTTCAGGTCTGCAATGATGTGTTCATCCTTAACCAATATCACATTTTCATCCAGTTGTTCCTTCCTAGGTTGCATGATAGTGATGGTCACAACTGTCATGGTTGACTTTGGAGGGTTTCCATGGTCTTTTATCAAGATTAATATATTTTGCAAGTCTTCATCAGTCTCTTTAATCGTTCTTGCTACAATTATCTCACCTGTATACATCCCAACACGAAAGAGGGAAGTGTTGGTTAGAGCAATTGTTTCATATCTAAGCCAGGCATTATACCCTGAATCTAGATCAAATGCTTTCACTTTGGTTACTATGTGCCCTATGTGGACTGATCTCCAGACCTCTCCAGTAGAAAATGAAGGTAGTACCAAAGGAGAATTATCATTTTGGTCCTGGATAAATACAGTGAGGCTAGCAGTGCTGCTCAGAGATGGGGACCCGTGATCTTTGACTTCAATGAGGACACAAAACATTTGCATTTTTTCATAATCCAGTGAGTTCACTGAAAATATCTTTCCTGAATCAGAATGAATTGAAATTAGGCTAGTAGAAGATAATCCATCAATTGTGGTTGGTAATAGAGAATATGAGAGCCAAGCATTTTCCTTGCTGTCTTTATCTAGGGCTAAAACCTGGAAAATCAGGGTTCCAGGAAGAACGTTCTCTTGTACAGATATTTTATATGATGATTTCATGAAAATGGGCGAATTGTCATTGACATCAAGCACAGCAAAGTTTATAGAAGTAACTGTAGATAAGCAGGGGAATCCAGAATCAGTTGCTGAAATAAGAACATTGTATTCTGATACTGATTCCCTATCAAGATTATGTTTGAGGACCAATGAGTAGTAATTTGAGAATTTGGATTCTAATGCAAATGGAAGGTAGTCCGGTATTTGACAAGTCACTTGACTATTGTTTCCAGAGTCCTTATCTGCAACAGTAAAAAGGGCTAATATAAAACCAGGCTTTTCATCCTCCTTGACAGTGTTTGACAGAGAAGTCACCTTCATTTCTGGAGGATTGTCATTGACATCAGTTACCTCCACAATGACTTTACAATGTCCCATCAGAGCCAGTTGACCATGGTCTTTAGCTTGTACTTGTATTTCATAAGATGTTCTCTCTTCATAATCAATAATTCCTCTGAGACTGATCTTACCATTCTCCCTGCCAATATCAAATAGCTGCTGCACACTGAAGGGAACAAAGTTGCTGAATGAATATTCAATTTTCCCATTGTCCCCCTCATCAGAATCAGTCGCATTGACGGTCAAGAGTAAAGTTCCTATTAAATAATTTTCTGGAATAGAAACTTTGTAAACTGAGCTTGTAAAAACTGGAGGATTATCATTTGCATCCTGCACTTCAATCCTAATTTGAGTTGTTCCGGACAGTTTTGGTTTGCCGCAGTCAGTTGCCGTAAGAGTTAATAAGTGGAATGTTTCTTTTTCTCGATCTAATCCATTCTTTAATATCAATGCTAATGATTTCAGTTTGTAATCGCGTACATGGGTTTCTATATCAAACAAGTGATTTGGACTCACAAAATATGAGCAGACAGAGTTAGAGCTTACATCTGGATCAAAAGCGCCCTCTAATGGAAAACAGGTCCCAGGATCAGTGGATTCTGCAATTCCTAAAACTATTTTATTTTCACTGAAAAATGGTGCATTGTCATTTATATCTAAGATTTCTATTTCAATGTGATACAATACTAATGGTATATCCATTACAATCCCCAGTCTTATCACACAATGCACACTGCTGCCACACAACTCTTCTCGATCAATTTTATTTGTAATCTGCAGTGTGCTCGTTTCAGAGTTAATATCAAAATACTGAATCTTAGTATCATAAGACATCTGGAACTTACGATTGAAGAGGTGCTTTGGATCCGTGTGCATATCCTGGGCTAAATTGCCAATTACTGTTCCTTTTTCTAGCTCTTCCATTATTGCATAACTGATTTGCCCAAATACAACATCAGTCAAACACATCAACAGGTGAATAGACACATACATCCAACAATGTAAGATCCAATGCTTCAATGCTAATCCCATACTGCAAGAAGGATGATCCGAACTCAACAGGTGTATGAAGATCAGGATTATGGAAAAGTAGATTTCCAAGGATCACGTTTTATTATGGAGGTATGAAGAAATGACATGACAGAAAATATGTGTACATCCCATTTTTCACCTCAGTCCTGAGATATGACAGCTAATACATAGTGACATCTTGTGGCTTCACTGAGAATCAATAATGTAATTCTATTATAGCTGTAAAGGTTCCAACAACATGTTACATGTTGTTTATACTAATTAACATGTATTGTAATAATTATGGTTCCCCTTGGATGCTACTCTATTATCAGTGTATAAAAACTATATATATATATATATATATATATATATATATATATATATATATATATATATATATATATATAGATAGATATATATATATATATATGTGTGTATATATTATATACATATATATAAACTGATGTTTAAAGCTTAACTAAATAGATAATGATAGATAGATTATTTTTTACTATTATTACATATTCTTAATTCATCTATGTATGAAAGAGCAAATGTTTGTTTTTGCATAGGAAGGTTGATTATAAAATATGCAGCACTACATGGTATACACACATACATACATACATATATAATATAAATAGAGAGAGAGAGACAGAAAGAGGTAGAGAGAGGGAGAAAGAAAGAGAGAGAGAGAGATTAGGGATTACAAATGTGCCTCATTTTCTCGTGTCTAGCAAATCGTGTGCAGAATGCATGATGGGATTAAAGTAGAGTTACTGTATCCAGCAGGTTTCAGACTCTATCTACAAAATAATAGATTAAAATTTTCATAGACTGTAGTTATAAACATCATCAGCAAACCCACAGTGCAGTGCAGCTGTGAACATTTGAGTAATAACAAAACTGCACTGGCCAATAACCACTGGAATTTACATTGCAACTTCAAACTTGTTGTGTCACAACCCTAATTATTACTACATTATAGATTTTTATAGATTTCTTTGTCTGTAACATTACCCAAAGATAGATAGATAGATAGATAGATCATACTTGCCAACATTTCTTTTTCTTTTTCCGGGAGATGCCGGCTGGGACGTGGGCGTGCAGGGGGCGGGGTGGCGAAATCGCGTCATTTTGGCCCCGCCCCCGTGACGGAATGACGCAAATCGCGTCATTTTACAGTGGGGGCGGGGCTAAACGCCGCGATTCCGGGTGAATCGCGGCGTTTAAACTGAATTTTTTCCCACTTCCTATCAGGGAGATTGCCACACTCGTCCGGGAGACTCTCGCAAAATGCGGGAGTCTCCCGGACAATCCGGGAGAGTTGGCAAGTATGAGATAGATAGATAGATAGATAGATACATAGATACATAGATACATAGATACATAGATACATAGATACATAAATAGATGGGGAAAATAGAAAGACGTAGATGTTTTGCATTAAATTTAGATTGATAAATGATGTGCTTTAAGGCAATGTTAGTTGTAAAAGAAAAATAAATAAATATATGGAGTAATTTATAACAGCAGGTATCATTATTGTAAATATCAGTAATATTGTATCCATATCAATGATAATTTCTCTAACATATATTAAAATAAATATTGTAGAATACTTTTACTGCTTTTATACTACGCCACCAGTATCTGATGCCAAGCTCCAAGTTCTGAATTGCCCAACGCTGACAGGGGATAGTTTGGTGTTAAAAGAATGAAATAATTTTTGGATGCAAATGTTATATTGACATGTTTCGATGCAGCTTTATTCTCCACTGAGACATAATGTAGTTTCTTTCATATTAGCAATGTATTATTATATATTTATTTGATAGAGACAAGTTGTTTGATAAAGTGACTATTTAGACAATAATTTTAGAAACCATTAAGTTTTTAAGGTACATTGAGTTAGGGTCAAAGTATCTTATAGATATTTTTTTCCACCATCTCTGTGTGTCCAATTTTAAATTGGACAGGGTTAGATCAACTTGTATATCAGATCATGAGAATGCACACTGTAGCATAGAGTATGATAAGGCCACTGTCCACTTGTGTGGTTATGTTAGTGTATACAAATTGAATGATCAAATTGTATGATCAGAATCCCCAAAGTAAATGTATGCTGTATAACAAGACAAGGTATGATAATAAACAGGTCACAAACAGCATATCCAAATATTGATATTTATGCAGTCTGCCTCGGGATTCTCCAATTTGATGCTCTAAGCATAAAGTTTAAAATTCATCTTGCTTCAAAATCACTATTTCTAAAAGTAAAAATATTTAAGACTGCAATTAAATATAACTTTAGCAAATACAGCTTTAAAATAAAAAAATGAAAGGGCATTTCAACAGATTTAAGCAACTGTAAAACAAACTATTCATGGATAAATATATTCACCATGCAGTTGTCAGCACAGCCCCTTTACTTTCTCTCACGAGATTAGTTGCCAACTGTAATGTTTGCCTCCAAACATAAACATATAGAACTACGGTCTTCAACTGTAGCAGCCCCATCTTCCCATGGAGTGTAATGTGCTCACCTGTTCTCAGTTGTCTCCAGGTCTTGTGTGGTAGTATAGGTTTATATAAAGACTGGTGATGCAAAGATAGTGGTAAATGACTATCTATACTAGGAATAAGATAAACAACATAAAATGGCAAAATGGTCAGATGCAATTCAAAGTCGGAACAGACAACCAAAAGAATCGTAGGTTGTCCCAAACCAAGGTCAGGGTGGGCAGCAGGCACCATTAGTCAAAAATTAGCAGGGTCGATAGCGAGTAGACTTCAAAACAATGCCAAGCATGAACGCCTAGGCGAGCTATCCCTATTATAGGCAACGAGTGACTGACAGCCCAATAAACCCACCAGTAGCCAATCCCAACAGCAGATCAGTCAAGCCCTGATAAGTAATGTCTAGTACATGAGACAGAGAAATGTCAAAGCAACAACTGTAAACAGTTAAACGGACTGAGAAACAGTGGAAACCTGAGTATGCCACCGCTCCTATCCAAGCTTCTGTCCATGATCCTAACACCAACTGCAAAAGCCAGTTACAACAAAGTAAGTAATAGGGCATAACAAATAACCACCAGAAGGTTATTAAGGGACAATTCAGTTGTGAATTATATGTGACAGCAAAGAGGATCGGGACATAAAGCATACCAAGACCTCTATTTTGAGCTAGATTTAATCCAAAAGAGAATGAGTATCTGGCTCACAAACCATGTTTTTTTTTATAATCTCATGACCCAGTCCAGTTATCCTCACTGTCCAGAAGAGTATAGAATTCACTTTTTGTTTTGCTTAAAATATTTATAGTACATATGTAATTTGTAGTTAAAGTCTGTGAAAATGGCTGGTTAGATTATTTTTCATATAATAAGCCTTTAAGTGGTTATGTAAGTTCAGCATACCTCACAACATTCCAAGGAAAAGACTGTCCACACCCCAATTTGCCAAATTGATTTCTGATCATCCCCCAAAACTGGAACTTTCTTGTGAAATTGGGAATTTTCATGAATTCAGCGCATATTCTTTCAAGCCAGCTAGAATGTATACTAATTTTCAGCCATATTATTATGGCATTGTGTGCGCCACTTACATAAAGAAAAGGCTCCTCAACTTTTCTTACATTTTCACCCTATCTCGGTGTAAATAGATTTATGGAGAGTTTTGCTTTGCAGACAGAGTAGATACACTAATCTATTTAAATGATTTGAAGGTCAATACTTTTACCACACTGCTTAAAAACATTGAACATCTGTACCCTGCACAGTCCAGGAAACACTTATCTACTCCCAATTATAAATCTGTTGGCACATTTTGCATTTGTCCCCCTTTACTCCTAACTCTAAATTAGACCAATAATGTCAATGTATCACATTATATGTTATGCAATTTCTTGAACACAGTAAGGTTCTTTGAGTTTAATTATACAGATTTTATGATTTAAAGGAAGCTGGAAACTGCAACCATCAGTAGGGCTCCTTTACTAACATTGAACTTTGATGCACAATTTGCACTGTTCCACAGTGACCAATCAGCAATTAGCTGGTATCTGTCTAGTGCAAATACAAGGGAATCATGTTGTTGCAGGAAACTTGCCAAGATTCTGTAAAGTATTAAAGGACAACTCCAAGCAAAATAAAAAAATAGTTTTGGGTGAATTAAGGTGAGGACAAATAATAGCAATAGAAAAAGCTCACTTACCTCTGCTCCCCTGAAATATATGTCCCGCAATTTCTCCACCCAAAATCCTCTCCTGCGCAAGATTTTCTCAAACTGCTTTGGTGCTGTTAAGGTCTATGAACCATTGACGCATTGTGGGACTCGCCAGATCAAGGAAGCGCAAGTGAGATTTTGCCATTTTACTTACCTCATCCGACTCCACCCTATACAACATATTTAGCTTTGGACAGAGTTACCCTTGAAACACACCGTGTGTTGTGTGGTCATTTATAATGCAGTATTTTATAAACCTTACACAAGTGCAAAAGACTAGTTGTGACATATAACGTTATATAAATAACATACACACCTAAGTACTCAATGCTGCCGCTCGGTTCATTTTCCTTTCTCATCGCTCCTCTTCTGTCTCTCCCCTCTACCAATCCCTCCACTGGCTCCCCATCCCCTACAAAATCGTGTTCAAGCTCCTCACTCTTACTTTCAAGGCCCTTTCCAACTCCACTGCTCCCTATATCTCCAACCTAATCTCCATTAACGCTCCATCCCGCCCTTTGCGCTCGGCTCTCTTCCCGCCGCCTCTCTTCCCCCCTGGTTACCTCCTCCCATGCTCGCATCCAGGGCTTCTCCCGCGCTGCCCCCTCCACTGGAACCAGCTCCCCCGCTCTATCAGAACTACCCCCCCCTGTCCAGCTTCAAACGGGCCTTAAAAACCCACCTCTTCCTTAAAGCCCTCCAGTCCCCCACCTAATTGACCTCCTCCCAGTCTCCCCCTACCACCCTCCCACTCCTGCCCTCCCTCCTGTCCCCCTCTTACCTCCCTCCTTTTCATTCTCCTCTTCCCCCCCTCTCCGTCTCTGCCTCTGTTCTCCCCATTCCCTCCTCCTACCATTGTGTCTCTGTCCGTCCTACCCTCCCCTTAGATTGTACGCTCCTTCGAGCAGGGCCTCCTCTCCTTCTGTTCTCCACCATCTTAACTCTGCTCTTCAGCTCCTTGTCTCTTCCACGAGGTCCTTCTGCCCTTCTACCCCTCTCTCATGGCGCTCTCACCTCTCATCTAGCTGTACATTGAGCTTCGGAGTTACTGTGCTTTTTGTTAACTGTACCGTGCTGTCTCACCCTGTATCGTGTTTCTGTCTGTCCCTGTACAGCGCTACGGATACCTAGTGGCGCCCTATAAATAAAAAATAATAATAATAAGTATTGTTTAATTATAGTTCACTCACAATATCCCCAGTAACAAAACTGTTGGACAATAATTAAATATTTAAAGACTACTACACATTTACCAAATGTGTCATTAATTAATTACTATACTGTATAAAAAATTGAAGTTATTGAAAAGCAAGAAAACCAAAGCTATTTTACCAATTACATATAAAATAAAACGTGATTGCATTAAAATTCAGTTCAGTATACTTATATTCAGGAGTAAAGGTGATATACTTTGAAACATAATTTATTCTGAATCTGAGATTTGAGTAGTTGAATTGTCAACCAAAACTACTCACCATGGAAGAGTTGCTGTCTCCAACAATTGCATTTCCATTTCCCGACGTCTGAAAACTACTTGGTGTGAATAACATTAAATCATTCTTCTGTTGAACTGAGTTTAAGTACAATTTGCACTGGCTTTCCTGAGAATACATCCAACTGCCTCCAGTGTTTGAGCAGATCTTGTAATTTTCCTTCAACTCATTGACCTCCTCCTTGTATTTTTGCCATCTTAAAACTGTGAAGACGATTAAAGTAATGAGAAATATACTTGAGATTATACAGATGGCAATAACCAAGTATATATTTGCATCTGAAAATTCATCTTCCCTACTAGTCTCTTGAGGAGCCAACTTAATTTCCTCTCCAGATTCCACCAAGGTGATGATGATTTGTGTCACTGATGTCATCACCGGTTCTCCGTGGTCCTGAGCCACCACTACCAGTCTGTATTCTTCATTATCTGAATCTGTAAATGAACGTTTTAAACTGATTTCTCCAGTTTGTTGAGAAATAGTAAATGGCGTTTTTGCTTTCAGATCTTTAAAATTATAAGACATCCAAGCGTTGTACCCAGAATCTAGATCTAATGCTCTCACTTTAGTTACAAGGTGTCCAGCTTGTGCTGCCTTAGGGGTTTTAATTGTCAGGGTAGAATAAAGTGGGGCAAATGTAGGTGCATTGTCATTAATGTCTTCAATGAAAATATTTAGTGTCAGATTAGAGCTCAGCGGAGGTAGACCGGCATCAGTGACTTTTATGTGACACCGGAAAAATATTACTTGTTCATGGTCAAAAGACACTAAAGCAAATACCTTTCCATTCTCTGGATTAATGGAGATGTAGGAAGATATGGGAATCCCATCAATTGTACTTTCACTGACTGAGTATGTGATAAAGGAATTCTGACCAACATCTGGGTCAGAAGCTGATGCTGTGTAGATATGAGAACCTGGTGGGTTGTTTTCCCTAATAAAGATTGTGTCAATAGGCTGTATAAATTGAGGAATATTGTCATTGACATCACTTATGTCAATTTTAAGAACTTTTGAAACTGACAAGCATGGAGAACCTTCATCTTCCGCAATAATTATAACCTCGTATTCAAACTTCAATTCTCGATCTAATGGTGCATCCACTGTCAAAGAAAAATCTCCCATAAATGCTGGATTTATTTTGAAAGGTGTCTTTTCCAAAATGTGACAATTTACTTTTCCATTTGATCCGGCATCTCTATCATGGACACTGATGATTGCAACTGTTGTTCCTCGTGGGGAATCCTCAGGAACAGGAACTGATAGTGATGTCACTGTCATCTCAGGAGGATTGTCATTGACATCCACAACAGTCACTAGAACTTTACAGTGTCCAACCATTGGGTGATCCCCATTATCAATAGCATCAACCTGAATTTCATATGTTTTGGTGGTTTCAAAATCCAAATTCCCGATAAGCATAATTTCTCCTGTGTTAGGATTCAGGTTAAAAAAGTTAATTATTCGTGCTGATAACAGCTTGCTAAATATGTAAGTGATTTCACCATTCCTTCCTTGGTCCAAATCAGTAGCATTTAACTTGATCACTAAAGTCCCTTCAACAGCATTTTCTGGGACACTGCACTGGTAAAATGGTTGATCAAAAGTTGGGGAGTTGTCATTGGCATCCTCTATAGTTACTATAAGTTGTGTGGTGCCACTTAATCTTGGTTTGCCACCATCATAAGATATAAGAGTGAGATTGTGAATTGAATGTTTTTCTCGATCAAGTGATTTCTTCAGCACAAGTTCCAAGGTTCGAATCTGGTTCATATATTTTTGAAAGTCTAATGCAAAGTAATCACTTGCACTTAGTTCATAGCTTGTAATAGCATTTGTCCCAACATCAGCATCAACTGCTCCCTCTAGTGGAAAACGAGAGCCAGCAGTTTTCATTTCTGAAATTGCTATATTATAAACCCTGGAGGAGAAAGCTGGACTATTGTCATTTACATCTTCTATTTCTACATCTACACGATACATCTGCACAGGTTTATCTACAATAACCTGCAGAGGAATAATGCAGAAGGGTGTATCTGGACATAACACTTCTCTATCTATGATATTATTAACAAACAATATTCCATTCTGCAGATTAACCTGGAAAAATTCCTTCTCATCTCTAGAAACAACACGTAACATTCTGGCATTAATCTCACCTATCTCCAGTCCAAGATCCTGAGCAATTCTCCCAACAAAACTTCCGTGCTTGGATTCCTCTGGGATGATATAATGCAGCTGACACAAGACCACATCCCAAGACATCTGCAATAATAGGAAATGGACCAACCTGCTCCTTGCTTCATAATCCTGTCTAAGCCTGAGCATGTCTTGACTTCAAAGATGATAAAGATAATATCTCCAAATAAATTCAGACATCCACAATCTTTTCAGAGTCAGAAGACAGAACGGGATTCAGTCTGAGCTGAAATGTTCTCAAAAAGATGACGAGCCAGCAAAGACAGAGCAAATTTATTAATTCTGCACCTTGGAGTTATATGTAAGTGAGCAGTGACATCTAGCGTCTGATTAAGATTTTACAAACATAAGTTCAACCTTAACTTTCACATTAAGTTTATTTTGTTGAATTTACAGCGCCTATATAAATTGTAATGTGTTGCTGCTGAAAAAATATTACATTTTAATAACGAACATCATACTTAAAATCATATTGTATTTATTTTTAAGTATTAGTGCTATTTAATGACTAATAAAATAATAATAAAATACAATTCTCATAAGCACTGCTGCTAATGAGGTGATTTCATAAGCAAGCTATGGTATCTATAAAACTCATATCATTGCAAGTAAAAGATAAAAATTCATAACGTCCATCATAATTTGCAACATATACAAAAACAAAAAAAAACACCTTAACCCACACCACCAGTAGTTAGAATGCATGGCAATCTGTAATACACAATACTCCAGCGTCATGCCACACCAGAGCCGGATTTAGACCTCAAGGGGCCCTAGACAAGATACTGGTTTGGGGCCCCTTCCCTGAAAAAATCCATAGCACTATAGTTTTTAGCATAACATGTACCCCTATTCAGGGGCTTGCTGGCAGACTTTAGCCCAGGGGGGCAAGCACATAGCACTGGCCCATAAGTAGCGGCATATTTTTAAAGGTTGGTCTCACCACTGACCCTGGGAGGGCCCTCTGGGGACCGCTGGGCCCTAGGCAATTGCCTAGGTTGCCTAGTGGTAAATCCGGCCCTGTGCTACACACATGTTATGATAGGAAACATTATCCTAATGCATTTAAAAATATAAAATGTTTATTCATTTGTACTAAATAACTGACTCCAGGGGTAGGTGTCTATTAATAGTCACCGATCTGAACTGTTATATTTTGATTTGCTGTGGTCTAATGACTGGGTCATGTGAATGGCAGAGCAGAGAAAATTGTCTCCAACTGCTGGCTAAGAACCTTTATCACCAACCAGATAGCCATGAAATGAATGATTTACAGCTTTCTAGCACTACTTATTTATATGTATTGTTGCTTCTATACCATATGCAGTTAATTTGGCTAATGTACAGTAAGAGCTCACTAGATTTAATTTTACAAATTGCTTTCTTTAAATAGCTAAATCCCCACCAATGCACTAAAGGATGTTGCATGTTGCAGGCCACACTCAGCTGTCTGATGCTTTTAAAGTCAAAATTTAAAATACCAGACTGATATAGTTTTGTCAAATTAAAGAGGAATCTATTGTATGTCTCTCTTTCATCTGTTCCTCTAATACAGTGACTCTTTCATCTTTACGTGTTCAAAAACAGAATGAATAACGATCAGTGAAGCAAAAACATCTAGCTACTGTATGAGACACCTTCATAAAAAGACAATTATTAGTGATAAGCTTTAGATGTAGGGGTGTGAATGAGGAAGGCTCTGTTTGGTTTTGGGGGTACACAAGTAAATGACCCATAGTAAAGTAGCGCCCAATTCATATTTTTCACAAGCTAAAATCCAACGCTCCTGTATGATAATTGTTTTCTTGTTCTACATACGAATATTATTTTAAAGCACTTAACAAGTATTCTCAAAGCCTATTAAACAGGTGTTGACGCTGATATTCAAAATATTATAGCAAATGGAGCTGTACAGACACACTTTCTGACAAGTCTTTGCTTTGCATTAATTTAGACATTACTGACAACATTCAGACGCATTAATGTTCTGGAAAATGCAACGGAGATGTTTGGGAACGTTCACTGAGTACATGGTACATTATACCGCAGGGAAGCTTTACAACATGCTAATGAAAGAGCTTAGAACGCTTTTGTCCGTAATTTTCTTAAACACCTGGGTCTAAAAGTCCACCATCTTCTGGGGAAATTTGCAGTGAAACTGTTGTCATCTGACAGTGGGACCTATGATAAGTTACACAGCCACTTAGGGTCCCTCCTTATTACACTATTTGCAGCATCAAAGGAAGCAACACCCTTCTCATTATGCCACCTCTCATTTGTATTATCCCAGTGGACAATTGCGCTCTTCCCCTTCTCCCATGATACTATACCCCCGAGTCTAAACATTGCCAACCAAGTTTAAACTCATGGGAAAAATGGACCCTTTGCCTATAGAAATAAAATGAAATATCCTTCATGTGATCATTCCAGTATGAGAATATGATAAACCAATGTACATTGTATGCTGGGCAACTTGTGGAACATATCATTATATATATATATATATATATATATATATATAGATATCTATATATATATATCTATCTATATATCATCATCATCATCATCATCATTTATTTATATAGCGCCAACATATTCCGTAGCGCTTTACAATTGGGGACAAACGTAATAAACTAATAAACAAACTGGGTAAAACAGACAAAGAGGTGAGAAGGCCCTGCTCGCAAGCTTACAATCTATGGGACAATGGGAGATTGACACATGAGGTTAAGTATACATTTTGCATCTTGGCCCAGCCAGACTGCAAAGGTAAGGTGACTCATAAGCTAAATGATCCTGTCACACAACAATGTTGGTCCGGGGGTAGTTGTCTTCTGTGAAATTGTGTAACAGGCTAAAGGTAGTGAGGTTAAGATGGTGGTTGAGGAATATTATAAGCTTGTCTGAATATGTAGGTTTTCAGAGAACGCTTGAAAGTTTGTAGAACAGAGGAGAGTCTTATTGTGCGAGGGAGAGAGTTCCATAGAGTGGGTGCAGCCCGAAAAAAGTCCTGTAACCGGGAATGGGAGGATGTAATGAGGGTGGATGAGAGACGCAGATCTTTTGCAGAACGGAGTTGCCGAGTTGGGAGATATTTTGAGACAAGAGAGGAGATGTATGTTGGTGCAGCTTTGTTGATGGCCTTGTAGGTTAGTAAAAGTATTTTATATTGGATTCGGTAGAAGACAGGCAGCCAGTGTAGAGACATACAGAGTGATTCAACAGAGGAATAGCTATTTGCAAGGAAAATCAGTCTTGCCGAAGCATGCAAAATAGATTTTAGGGCTTTGAGTCTGTTTTTGGGAAGACCAGTAAGGAGGGAATTGCAATAGTCAATGCGGGAGATGATTAGTGCATGAATTAAGGTTTTAGCAGTGTCTTGTGTGAGATATGTGCGGATTCTGGAAATGTTCTTTAGATGTATGTAACATGATTTAGATATAGAGTCAATGTGGGGAACAAAGGATAGGCGTGAATCAAGGATTACACCTAGGCAGCGAGCTTGTTGGGTGGGATTTATGGTCATGTTATCAACAGAGATAGAAATGTCAGGTATGCTCTTATTGGTGGGTGGGAATATTATTAACTCTGTTTTAGAAAGATTAAGTTTGAGTTGACGAGAGGACATCCAAGATGAAATGGCAGAAAGACAGTCAGTTACACGGGACAACACAGATGTCGAGATATCAGGAGAGGATAGATAGATTTGGGTATCATCCGCATAGAGATGATACTGAAAGCCAAAGGAACTTATTAGATTTCCAAGAGAAGCGGTATAGATAGAGAACAGCAGAGGACCTAGCACCGAGCCTTGTGGTACTCCAACTGATAGGGGAAGCGGAGCAGAGGTGGCTCCAGAGAAATTAACAGTGAAAGAGCGATTAGAGAGGTAAGATGAGAACCAGGATAGAACTGTGTTTTGAAGACCTAGGGGTTGCAGCGTTTGTATGAGAAGAGAGTGGTCAACGGTGTCAAATGCAGCCGAGAGATCAAGGAGAATTAGGAGAGAGTAATGGCGTTCAGTCTTAGCAGTGATCAGATCATTAACATATATATATATATATATATATATCTAATATATATAAGTCTGGCGGCGTGTGTTAGTCTGTGTGTGAAAAAAAAAAAAAGCTGCAGCGCCACCTGCTGGGCGGAGTTATACACAGACCTACTAAATTCTTAGCATTATCTAATATATAAAAGTAAAAGCCTAGCGGCGTGTGTTAGTGTGTGTGTGTGTCTGTGTGTGTGTGTGTGTGTGTGTGTGTGTGTGTGTGTAAAAAACTATTTTCTCAGAAAGGGCTCATCCAATTGACCTGAAATTTGGTATACTGACATTATTTGACAAAAAAATTAGAAAAGTGAAGTCAGTTAACTTCCATCATCCCCCCTTCCCCCCGTGGGAGGGGTAGTAAAGGCTAAATTTACGAGTTGAGGGGTCAAACTAATTTTCGTGAGGTAATTTTACCTCATGAACACACATTAAAAAGGGCGCTTGCATCGGGAAGTAACGCTCTTCCCCTGAGGAGGCCTGGGCTACGCCCAAATGCATGACAAGAACCTTTTTAAGACCTTAAGTAGCTTGATTTGACTAGAATGCATGAGTATCATGCACGGGTTAACTGGTGTGTATATATATATATATATATATATATATATATATATAGACATGTATATATATATATATATATATATATATATATATATAATATTTATAAGCTTGTAGTTTTGCATTAAACTTCCTCATTACCAACTGAAAGAACTGTGTGGTCTGTAGGTCAGAACTATACACAACTAAATATACTGGAGTGTACCGATATAAAATATGTGCCACAGCAAACACAGTACAAAGACAGCCATCACCACCAGAGGATGCAGCAACTTCTGTGATAGACAGCTATATCATTTAGATTGCTGTGATGGAATATAAATGCAGTTGACAAGTAGCAAAATATTTAGACCAATTTACCCGGTGTGGGCTTACTACTCAAATGAACACAGGTCTTCTAAACTCTACAATAACATGCAGATTATATTTTCAATCTTTAGTACTAGCACCACATTCAAATCTTTTTCAAAATAAACATTATAGCCCTGATGCTAAGTTGGCTGCAAATTGGGCATAATTTATGCTAAAATAATTTGCCCGTAAAAATAGCATATTTATGCCCATATGCTGAGTCGGAGGCACCTGCAACATATGCGCCAGCTTTACGTCAGGCATACACATGTGCACAAACACAGCAGGGTCATATGCACAAGAAAAGTTTGTTAACATTTGTTTTGACAGCAAAAAATACATTCGCGATTTAGCTTGATTTAATACAGAAGATATAATATACCTTATCGCTTACTAATGATAGCAGCAAAACAATTTTTACAAAAAAGTACACCCACAAAAGCCTATAATATAACCAAATCGGTGACACAAGAACCTATCGGCTTCAGAGATGAATTTGAAATAACCCAATCAGAAACAGTTAGCTAGTGCTAGCGACTCTCATCATCATCATCATCATCTTTAGCAGGCGCAAATATAAAATTTTTGACAACTGTACTGGTCAACCTCAGCAGTATTTGCATGAACACGCCTTTACTTGGCCTACGTTATTAATAAACTGTAAGAATAAGTACTTTACAACAGAAAAAACACCAAAATGCCACATACTAAATATTATTGAGATTTAATTTTTACCAACTTCAAGTATTTTTATGACCAAGCAAAAATCACATCTCAATAAATATCATTTTTAAATGTAATTTTGGCAAAAGATTTACATTAGAGAGGAGCAACGTTTTCAAAATTCTTCCATGAAATATTTGCCTATTTTGCATTTGGAATTTGCACATTTTTATGGTGGAATTTTGCATTAAATGTTCTGCACAGAATAACCTCATATAATTTCTGCTCGGAATTGGTTAGAATTTCAACCACACTGCAGAGTGTAATGAATTGACCATCGTTGTACCAGCTCTATTCAGAGATTATATATTCTTCAACATGCAAATTTACAAACAAAGTTTAAAATGACCATTCCTCGGAGTGGCAAAGCAAAGGTAAACCTTGAAAATTATATAAAACCAGAACTCTGTGAAAAAGCCTGTTCTGCCACAACATTCAATTATTTCTGTATATAATTAAATTGACAGCAAAGTGGAATTATTTAATCAATATTTTTGAATTTCCATAAGACAAGTTCCATATTAAAATGAAATGTAAATTAGATGTTGGAATTTTTCTCACCTTGTTTAAGATGATTCCTTGTTGATTAACAATGTTTTCAGCTCCTGGAGATTGAGATGAATTTGGAGTGAACACAATTAAGTCATTTTTTGGTTGGAATGAGTTGGAACAGACTCTATATTGGGTTTGTTGGGAATACATCCAGCTACCTCCAGTGTTGGAACAAATCTTGTAATTTTCTTTCAGGTCATTAATCTCATCTCTGTATTTTTGCCATCTTAATACAGTGAAGGCAATTAAAGTAATGAGAAATATACTTGAGATTATGCAGATGGCGACCACCAAATAAACATTTGCATCAGAAATATCATCACTGTTACTTTTTGACTCATTATTATCAAACTTCATTTCTTCTTCAGATTCCACCAAGGAGATGATGATTTGTGTCACTGCTGTCATCACCGGTTCTCCGTGGTCCTGAGCCACCACTACCAGTCTGTATTCTTCATTATCTGAATCTGTAAACTGACGTTTTAAACTAATTTCTCCAGTTTGTTGAGAAATGACAAATGGCGATTTTCCTGCGAGATCCTTAAAATTGTAGGACATCCAAGCGTTGTATCCAGAATCTAGATCTACTGCTCTCACTTTGGTTACAAGGTATCCAGATTGTGCAGATTTGGGAGTTTTAATTGTGACTGTAGAATAAAGTGGGGAAAATGTGGGAGCATTGTCATTAATGTCTTCAATGAAAATATTTAGTGTCAAATTAGAGCTGAGTGGAGGTAGACCGGCATCTGTGGCTTTTATATGACACTGGAAATAGGTAACTTGTTCATGGTCAAAGGACACTAAGGCAAATACCTTTCCATTCTCGGGATTGATGGAGATATAGGATGATATGGGAATCCCATCAATGGTGCTGTCACTGATTGAGTATGTGATGAAGGAATTCTGGCCAACATCTGGGTCAGAGGCTGATGCTGTGTAGACATGGGAACCCGGTGGGTTGTTTTCTTTGATAAAAATTGTGTCAAAAGATTGTAGAAATTGAGGGCTATTGTCATTTACATCACTTATATCAATATTAAGAATTTTTGAAACTGATAAAGGTGGAAACCCCTCATCTGTTGCAGTAATTACAACTTCATATTGAGATTTTAGTTCTCTGTCCAGTTGTCCATTCACAGTCAAGGAAAAATCCCCCATAAAGGCTGGGTTTATTTTGAAAGGTGTTAATTTTGAGATATGACAATTTACTTTTCCATTTAATCCTGAATCTTTATCATGTGCACTAATAATGGCAACTGTTGTCCCTTGTGGTGAGTCCTCAGCAACAGGAACTGATAGTGATGTCACTGTCATCTCGGGAGGATTGTCATTGACATCCACAACGGTCACTAGAACTTTACAGTGTCCAACTATTGGGTGATCTCCATTATCGATAGCATCAACCTGAATTTCAAACATTTTAATTGCCTCAAAGTCCACCTTCCCTTTCACCTTAATTTCCCCTGTATCTTTGTCTAAGCTAAAAATTCTGCTAACTTGTTCTGTAACCTGCTTACCAAATTCATACAATATTTTCCCATTTTTTCCTTCATCCAAATCTGTTGCATTCAGTTTGATCACTAAAGTCCCTTCAATGGCATTTTCAGTCACACTACATTGATAAAAGGGCTGGTAAAAAGTGGGGGCATTATCATTAACATCTTCCACATTGATGATAATTTGAGTGGTACCACTTAATCTTGGCTTGCCTCCATCATAAGCTGTAAGTGTAAGATTGTGAACAGATTGCTTCTCTCTGTCTAGGGATTTCTTTAGCACAAGTTCAATAGATCTGATTTGGTTCATATATTTTTGGAAATCTAAAGCAAAATAATCACTTGCACTGATCTCATAATTTGTGATAGCATTTGTGCCAAGATCTGGATCAAGTGCACCCTCTAGGAGAAACTGAGATCCTGCAGGTCTGACTTCTGATATCACAATACTGAACACACCAGAGGAGAAAGCTGGACTATTGTCATTTACATCTTCTATTTCTACATCTACACGATACATCTGCACAGGCTTATCTACAATAACCTGCAGAGGAATAATGCAGAAGGGTGTTTCTGGACAAAGCAATTCTCTGTCCATTGTTTCTTTAACGAACAAGATTCCATTCTGCAGATTAACCTGGAAATATTCATTCTCATCTCTAGAGACAATACGTAACATTCTGGAATTGATCTCACCTATCTCCAGTCCTAGGTCCTGAGCAATTCTTCCGACAAAGGTGCCGTGTTTGGATTCTTCTGGGATGATATAATGCAGCTGACTCAGGACCACATCCCAGGACATTTGCAGCAATAAGAAATGGACCAACCTGCTCCTTAGTTGATAATCCTGTATTTGATTGAGCATCTCTTAAATCTCCTATGAATGATTTAGATAATTTCTCCTGGAAATAAGACATTCACGTTGACTGAGGATCCACAACAGGGAAAAAAAATATCATGCCCGAAATTCCCGAAGCAAGATATTCAGTGGCAACAATGCAGAAATGAACACTGCCTCACCTCTATGCTATATGTTGGTATGGAGTGACATCTAGTGATGAATTTCGATATTTCTAATAGCTGAAATGGTTGGTTCCGTAAGTATCTTTTATCCAAAACAGCTCCATGTTTTCAGTTTGCATTATTATTACTGTACTTTGTATAAATATATTTAATTACATTTACCCAGTAAGATTTATTATATGCAATTCCTGACATTTTAACTGTGTAATATATATAACATACAACAGCATATTATGTTATGCAATAAATAATCCTCTACAAGAATGTACCTATATGCAGAAAATACACCAGTATTAATAGTATATATATTAAAAAAAAAAAACAATCTTAGTAATTACTCATTAATAATATTATACAGATATACAGAGCTGTAGTCTAAGTATACCATTCTAATTTATTAGAATAGCTTGTAATACCAAATGTAAAGCTATATAATTTATTTCTCTCTGTCATCAATTAAGTGCAATAATTAATTTATATCATAATTATCATAATTACTATAGCTTCCTATAGACAGTAGTGCAACTAAGGCACACATTCTTGGTGCAGACTTATTATTATTATTATAATTTATTTATATCTTGACAATTATATTTTGTAGTTCTGTCCAGACAATATGCAATCATTCAAATCAGTTACTATCCCATTGGAGCAAACACACAAACTAGGATCCATTTTATTTGAAACCAATTATCCTACTAGTATGGTTTATGTACTGAGGAAGGAAACCGAAGCACCCAGAGGATTATTGCTTTATATTTTCAAATAAAGAAGGTCATGAGAATTTTCACACTAAACTTCAATAGGTCTTCCCTACTGGCAATACTTATAGATTCAGTGTAAACAGGATCTAATAGCAGCCTGATACAAGTACAAGTACAACTTGGAAAAGGATTGATTCATGTCTTCCCTGCTTTTGCTAGGCTATCCCTGCTCTATCCTGGTGATGTCATGTTACATTGTCACAGAACAGCAGCATTACACTGTAAGAACTGTCTTCACAGCCAGAAACCAATTGACATAGTTTCTAGCTCGTATAACTGGGCTCCAAAGCTCTCACTGACATCTAGGACCTCCAGTCCCCTTGTGACCTGTTATTCTACTGGGTTTCTACCTCAATTGTAACCTCTATGACCACAGGTCATAGTGATGATCCATAACTGCTTTAAATGACCATAGGAAAAATTACAGAAGTTACATTTCATCAGAGGCAATTGTCAGTGGTTAGACTTCGGGGTATCTTTAGGGGAGGTTTCTAGTTGTAAATAAACCCCCTACACTCAAATCACAGCAGCTCTGTGATTCACTAGAAGGAAAGAGCTTGTAGGAACCTCCTCCTTCTGTCTGCATGAGAAAAACTGTAACACAGTTTGCAGTTTAAGGCTGGGTACACACTACATGGTTTTCAGCAAATTATCAGGCCAATCACCCAATAAACGACTATTCAGCCCAATAGTGCATTAGTGTGAGCACTGCCACAATGATTTTTTTGAGTCGATGGTTATTACAGATGAAGAGCACATATCTGAAGGTAAATCTTGTGAAACGTGTATATAGTGTACGCATGAATCGATATGCAGATTGGGACTTGTTTTTTTATCAGTCATTGGTAAAATGGCTATAGATAACACATCGGGAGAAAATTTCTGTAGTGTGTACCTAGTCCAAGACCCATTTTTGTGGGGATTTGTCTATATTTTACTGAACTTTGGCTTTAAAGTAATTGCCATCATTACACTTCTTACTTTTGGCTCTAGTGTTTCTGTGACTTTAGGAGAAAATATATGCAGTCAAATTATGATACTTGGGCTCCTCAGCAGTTTCCTGGTTTCTGAGAATGATGTGGAGCACTGAGTGAGTAACTAATTGTAATTTTTATTTCATTAATTGGATGTGAGAGGAGATTAGTATTCATTTTGGACAGTAGTATTATTTTTTAAGGTTTTATATTGTAGTAATATAGTAAGATGATCAAGACTTTATTTAAAGGAGGTCAATATTAATGTAGGTTTTTAATGTACAGTTTATGTATCTCATTTTTTTTTTTTTTATTTAACATATGCTATTAGGTTCACTTATTTATCTTTTCTAACTTTATTATTATTGCGACTAGTGGTTCTTGTTTTGCTTTTTCCAAACATTTGAAAAACACCCTCTTGAAATCTGCAATTGCCGCTGATACTGTACTTTTGACATACCCCTTGAAACTCCCTTCTCCCAAAGTCTTTTAAGCAGCTTGAGTGAGAGGTGATAAAAACAATGCAATTGTTTATAAAATATGGAACTGGAAGGTTAGCAGTAAACCCTGCCGGTGATAAGTTTCATAGGTGCTAAATGTAGTAGAGCTCCTTCCCGGTTAAAATATAAATAAATACTTACACAAGACTTCATGTGGTATTATTGGTCAACTTACAACATTGTAAAGCAATTGCAAGAATGCACAAAGTATGAAGGACAATGATTATTTGCAATTTGTTTTTGTGGAAGGTGGTCAGTTGCTGACATATCTCACATAAACCCAGTAGTTGTGTTTGAAACAAGGCAATTTGACATGTTAGTAGATGAGGGTCCATAGTTTAAGAACTGGTAAATGTACATAAGTCATAATGCATTACAGCATAATTACATTTCTAGATTCAAACTTACCTTAAGACCTTATTGGTTCTTACTAATCCTTACATTTAAAAAAAAACATCCAGATTTGCAGTAATTTGCCAGCATTTCTTTTATACATATTTGACAGCTATATTGTCTTGGTTGTATTTTGTATTTATGATGCAGCTTCTGCCACAAACTTTTTTTCCTGTAAATTTACACATGCTCTGAACATAACAGCAACTAACCTGTAAAGAGAATTTGTGACAATATGCAATGACTTAACAAAGCGGCACAAATCGCTACATGCACCTCAAATCACAATTAATCAGGTCAGCAGAACAGATAACTTCCACAGGGATTAACCACCATTGGGCACAATATATTATTAATTTTGTAATCTGCCAGACTTGGTTAAAAAATCTGTGTAACATACATTGCCCATTCATTTGCTTGTATCGTAGATTAAGAATTGCAGCAGACAGGAATTAGAAGAGGAGTACGAAAGGTCAGCTTTGCTGAAGTGTCAGGATATGTTCTTGTTTGGATCATCATAGTCACATGCATTAGCTAATGAATTTATTGCCACCATTTGTACATAAGTGGTTGATTATGGTGTTTAGTGTGCCCGCCATGTATGCAAATTCCTCACTCAATATTACATTACTCTTTTGGTGCTGGGAGACTCTATGTAAGCCCAGGTCTGAGAGTAGCAATTTGCCTAAGTTTGCGTTTTATAGAAGTGCTACTATTATTATCTTGACTGTATTTTGCCTATTATTTAACCTTAACTGTAGCCAATATGGCTCTAAATTGTGCCATGGCTTGTTTGACTGTGTTTGTCCTCCCCAAATTGTTCAATCCCCTAGTAAACCCAGCAGAGACAGTTGCTCCTAGGTGCTCTGCAAATGCCCACAAAGTAACGGTAAGCCTAGTTGACCCATTGCTAATGGTAAAGGTAAAGACCATGATAGCTAGGTTTCAGATGTTTGCAAACAGGTTTTGGGGATCAAACATTGCAAGTAAATCTAAAGAAGCCTCCTACTCCTTGCTACATCTTATGTTGTCACTTGGAGAGCTGAACTATTTCCATTAGTGGCATTATGCTTCAAATACTATTTTGACCTACAAATCCCATCACTTGGGTCATGCATATCAACAAATGGCCTAATTATGACATAATTGCATCTTTATATGTGATGTGACATGAGGTACATGCATTAAATAATCACTTTAGAAACAAATTAAATATTTGATAAGAGCTAAGAAACATCAACTCCCTAAAAAAAAAAAATCATATTCATAGCCACACGAAAGTCAAAAGATAGCATTTACATATTGAAGTAACAAGGGTCCTTAATAGCACAGATTAGGTGATTCAGTTGCAATACCTTATTTGTTTTAGCTTTGACCGTTTCGGGTGTCTCATATTAATTTTGTAAAATGTATGACATGGGCCACAATTTTTACTGGATAACCAAGAGGTACTTATGTCATTCATCAATCTCATTAGCTATATATGCAACTATTTAGTTCAACCAGCTATAAACATCGACTGAACTTCCTCCATTCATGGTGGAGCCATGTCAGGGCATGGGAGAGCAGATCGAGCTACATATATATATATATATATATATATATCTACATATATATATATATATATATATATATATATATATATATATATATATATATATATATATATGTACTTATTTTAGTGATTATTGCTTAAAAAAAAATAATTAAACAATAGTCCCCATGTCTCCCCCAAGGTCACTCCCAGCTCAACGTTGACATTACCATCTTTTTCACATCTGTTTTATACTAAGTCTCAAAAAAAAAGTAAACAGTGCAAATTTTAGTAATTTACACTACGAAAACGTGCATACGTCATGCTCAGCTACAGACCGTATATGGGTAAATACCTGTATTACTGTGTATTTTTTTTATTCCATTTCCTTATTTCAAGTCAATAACATAAAAATATATTTATTACTGCAAAACAAAGACCTTTATCTCCCAAACAGTATAAACATTATACAGTATATATGCTTAGAGTAAAAAGTAGAAATGTAATTCCACGTAAAACAACCTTATCTCCAATTCATAGTTAAAATTGTATTAATAAAATAATAACATGAAAATATTAACAATTACTTATATATTACTTTTTGATTTTTGTTTTACAAGGAGTATTTTTTGTGTATTTTTAAATGGCATTTTCTGTTTGAGCCAGAAGGAAAATATTTAAGTAAATTAAACATTTTGGACAAATATCGCTAAAAATGTATTCAATTGTGTATTACGGAATCTTTCCATGAGAATTGAATAGTTTTGAAACTATGTTTTGCTTCTATTTTATATATGTTTAAGTGACTTAAATCTTACAGTGTAGCACAGTGTTTAGTTTTTCTGAATGTCACAATCATGTGATGTTTATATTATGTTTTCATAATGCATTCATAATATTAGTTGGGTTCATGTTGATACTTTAGTAGTCATATCCCCATTTTCAAAGGTTTAAAATGATAACTATGCTGCTTGTAATTCTCTCATGAATCAGTCTTTCCTTATCAAAAAAAATATTCCTGATATAATTTTTTACTAAACTAAGTTTTTATGAATTTGACATCATTTTCAAAAACTTGAAACGATTTTGTATCTAAAACAGTTGTGAATGTTATTCCCACTTTAAATAAAATATAAATCTTTTGAAAACTCATATGTTAAAAATGTTATAGCTTATAAATGTCAAATAATCTGATACAGTTCATAATCGGCTCATTTTGAGACTAGATTTTTAAATCTAATTTCTCTTACCTTAAATTGGTTTGCAAGGTCTTCATTGCCTAGGATGTGAGAATTATTTGGAGTTAAGACAATTAAGTCATTTTTTGGTTGGAATGAGTTGGAACATACTCTATATTGGGTTTGCTGAGAATACATCCAGCTACCTCCAGTGTTGGAACAGATCTTGTAATTTTCTTTCAATTCATTGATCTCATCTCTGTATTTTTGCCATCTTAAGACAGTGAAAGCAATTAAAGTAATAAGAAATATACTTGAGATTATGCAGATGGCGACCACCAAATAAACATTTGCATCAGAAATATCATCAGCGTTACTTTTTGGTGCATGATTATCAAACTTCATTTCTTCTTCAGAATCCACCAAGGAGATGATGATTTGTGTCACTGCTGTCATCACCGGTTCTCCGTGGTCCTGAGCCACCACTACCAGTCTGTATTCTTCATTATCGGAATCTGTAAACTGACGTTTTAAACTGATTTCTCCAGTTTGTTGAGAAATGACAAATGGTGTTTTTCCTGATAGATCTTTAAAGTTGTAGGACATCCAAGCGTTGTATCCAGAGTCTAGATCTACTGCTCTCACTTTGGTTACAAGGTATCCAGGTTGGGCCGATTTTGCAGTTTTAATTGTAACTGTAGAATAAAGTGGGGAAAATGTGGGAGCATTGTCATTAATGTCTTCTATGAAGATATTTAGAGTGAGGTTAGAGCTGAGTGGATGTAGACCGGCATCTGTGGCTTTTATGTGACACTGGAAATAGGTAACTTGTTCATGATCAAAAGACACCAAAGCAAATACCTTTCCATTCTCTGGATTGATGGAGATATAGGATGATATGGGAATCCCATCAATGGTGCTGTCACTGATTGAGTAGGTGATGAAGGAATTATGACTGATATCTGGATCAGAGGCTGATGCTGTGTAGACATGGGAACCTGGTGGGTTGTTTTCCTTGATAAAGATTATGTCAACAGGTTGTTGAAATTGAGGGGCATTGTCATTTACATCACTAATATCTACTTTAAGAGTTTTTGACACTGACAGAGAAGGTGATCCCTCATCTCTCGCAGTAATAACTACTTCATATTGAGATTTTGTTTCTCGATCTAGTTGTCCGTTCACAGTCAAGGAAAAAACCCCTGTAAATGCTGGGTTTATTTTGAAAGGTGTATGTTCTGAAATATAACAAACAACTTTTCCATTTGAACCTGAGTCTTTATCATGTACACTAATAATGGCAACTGTTGTTCCTTGTGGTGAGTCCTCTGGAACAGGAACTGATAATGACGTCACTGTCATCTCAGGAGGATTGTCATTGACATCCACAACAGTCACTAGAACTTTACAATGTCCAACCATCTGGAGATCTCCATTATCAATAGCGTCAACCTGAATTTCGTGCATATTTGTTGTTTCAAAGTCTATTTCATCTTTCACTCTGATTTCTCCTGTGTGTTTGTCTAGATTGAAGATCTTTCTTACATCTCCCATTAACATTTTGCTAAACTCATATGATATTTCCCCATTTTTCCCTTCATCCAAATCTGTTGCATTCAGCTTAATCACTAAGGTTCCTTTAACAGCATTTTCTATCACACTGCACTGATAAAATGGTTGAGTAAAAGAGGGGGCATTATCATTAAGATCTTCTACAATGATGACAATTTGTGTTGTGCCACTTAATCTTGGTTTACCTCCATCATAAGCTGTAAGTGTGAGGTTGTGAACAGACTGTTTCTCTCTGTCTAGGGATTTCTTAAGCACAAGTTCTAAGGATCTGATTCGGTTCATATATTTTTGAAAATCTAATGCAAAATAATCACTTGCACTGATCTCATAATTTGTAACAGAATTTGTTCCCAGATCTGGATCAACTGCTCCCTCTAGTGGGAAACGAGATCCTGCTGGTCTGAGCTCTGATATCACAAGATTATTTACACTGGATGGGAAAGCTGGACTATTGTCATTTATGTCTTCTATTTCTACATCTACACGATACATCTGCACAGGCTTATCTACAATAACTTGCAGAGGAATAATACAGAAGGGTGTATTTGGACACAGCAGTTCTCTGTCTATTGTCTCTTTAACAAACAAGATTCCATTCTGCAGATTAACCTGGAAATATTCATTCTCATCTGCAGAGACAATACGTAACATTCTGGAATTAATCTCACCTATCTCCAGTCCAAGGTCCTGAGCAATTCTTCCAACAAAGGTGCCGTGTTTGGATTCCTCTGGGATGATATAATGCAGCTGACTCAGGACCACATCCAGTGACATTTGCAGCAATAAGAAATGGACCAACCTGCTCTTTGGTTGATAATCCTCTATTTGATTGAGCATCTCTTAAATCTCCTATGAATGATTTAGATAATTTCTCCTGAAAATAAGGCATTCACGTTGACTGAGGATCCACAACAGGAAAAAAAAATGTCATGACCAAAATTCCTAAAGCAAGATATTCAGAGGCAAGAATGGAGAAATGAACACTGCCTCACCTCTGTGCTATACGTTGGTATGGAGTGACATCTAGTGCTGACTCAGGAACACATCCCAGAATATTTGCAGCAATGACAATTGGATCAAATGTCTCTTTGCTAGAGAATGTTGATTTAGACTGAATATTTGATGATCCATATGTGGATGAAAGTGATAATTTCTCCAGTATATCAGGCATTCACTTTATGAAGATAGACAACGTGGAATAAAAATACTGTCATGGCCGATATCCCTACAGCAAGATGCTCTGTCGTCAACAATGGGAAAATACAGTATATTTATATATAGTTTCTCGATGCTATATGTGGTTGTGGAGTGTCATCTAGTGTCTGATTTTGATACTGCAAGTGGTACAAATCTAACGTAAGTGTTGTACACTTTCTTTTACTATCTATGTACGTTTTTTTATATAGATATAGTACATTGTAAAATATGCACTAGATATTACATATTATTTATATTTTTATATTTTAGTGCTTTATTATATTTTTATTTTCATGCTGTGTGTGATTATTATAATGCAAAGAAGATTAAATTTTACAGCCTCAATTAAGTATTTGAAAATGTAAAAACACTTTAATGCTCTCTATTAGCAGCCCTACAGGAAATGTGCTTCTTTTTTTTTAGCTAAAGGCAATAATACAAGTGAATGTTTGCATTTTTTTTGGTAATCTTTTGCAATTAAAATATTGCTGGATTGACACACTGCCCAATCACCTGAAATAAGGAAAACATCCTTCCTGAAGTTAAAATGCCAATCATGCCTAATATAATATCAATGTATTCAAAATTGTATTTAGATTAAAAAAGATATCTATACCACCATCTCTTTTAAGACATTATAAAATATTGCTAGCTTTGGTGGCTACCACTTGCTTTTGTTTGCTGTTGATCAACTTGTATTCTACTGTAACTTTTAGGTCATTCTGCTTCAAAGATCTGATAAATATAATAGCAGTTAATGAGCCATTTCTCTTAGTAGTCTATTTATCATATGCATAAATGGAAATGCATTTATATAAAATTTTCAGACCCTATTTTTCAAATTGACACAATACACTCATAGAATTGTCTTACATACAGTATCTCTATTGACCACAAAAAAAAACATTTTTAAATCCTTTTACTACAGTAAATCAGGAATAAGTAAATGAAATTGAAAGGGATCATTGGACGTGGGAATGATTCGCCTACATCTTTAGTCCACATCCATTTTTTTCCATTTATAACAGTTATGTACTCTGTCATGAATTTATATCAAATGTTAAGCTCCGAATAAACACTGGGTCACCCATGATAGTTTTGTATCTATTATATGATCGAATTCCAAATAATGTTGTTAATTAGATGGATTGTTTTAGCATTCATTGATGCTGACCATTTTCATGGGGTCTTGAATGAACTTGCAGAAAGGAAAGTGGGAAGATTGCTTATAAGGTATTATGCAATTCTATGCCAGTTTTGGCCTGTGTGTTAAGATTGTGATGAAATGAGTAATATTTACTCACTGGTAGTTACTTTGAGCTTGATGTATAACACTGCTTCTCCATTTGCGTTCTACCCCAAAATGTTGGTGCACTAAATAAATGTATCAGACAGTTATTTATAGTGATGTCAAACATGATTTGATTTTTTTCCTGCATTTCCTTTGGCTTGAAAGTTGCCATAGCCTCAGAGAAATATGTATATTTAATCAACTTCCTTGATCCAGACATTGGTGCTCAATTGGCTTCAGATCTTGTGACTGACAAGTCCATGGGAAGTTAATAACATGAAGTTCATTGTCCACCAAACCATTGGGTGATGGATGCACTGTCATCTTTGAAGACATCCCTACCGTCAAGAATGAAATGCTAAAACACAATGTGAAGTTTATCACTCAGTATCTAGTCATTAGCATTGACCTTCTAAAGGAATGACTGCATCTAAACCATGCCAGGAAAATGACCCCACCACATTATGGAACCACTGAAACCCATCAGTCCTGCAAAATAAACACTCAAGGCTGTAGAATTCTTTAGGTTGGCACCCGATTATGGAGAACATGATGAACATATCTGATCATAACCCATTCCTCGACTGCTCAGTAGTCAATTATCTGATCTGTTTGTACCATTGAGCTCACAAATGTAAGTTCTCAGGCGATTTATGCTCTACAACCCAATTATGAAATCCAGCTCTGTAGAGCTCTCGATGGACTGTTTTTGATGAAACTTGTTCCTTGTGCTTTGCATTTCAAACAAATACACGAATATCACACATAGAATATGTACTTCCCCACTCTGTTGCCCTTTGCTGAAGATAATGTTTCCTCAGAGTTCCATGTTAACATAACCTTAAACACCATTGCTCATGAAATATTAGGACATACAGCTATCTTGGTCACTGAAGGTCCTGCCAAACTTGCCCTAGCAATTATCCCTAACTAAGCTCTCCTCTTGCACTCGTACAACCAGGGCTGTTTAGCATTTTAGTAATTGACCATGACACCATGTTATATGCTTATTTAATGCATGATCCACACCTGTGTGGAAACCCTTGTTTTCAATATGTTTGGTCTCTCTCATTTACCCAGGTGTTTTTATTTTTTGTATGTTTAAGATACATATAATATATGCACACATAAATACTTAGCAAACGTACCAAATGCAAATTTAATTTTATGGACGTAGTATAGTCTATTTTAACCTTGAAGGTAACATACATTGTTTAGTAGTAATTTAATGTTTTTCTGCAGCTCGGTTAAACATTATTACCTCCACTCCATTACAGATAGTGGAAGCTTCTCCCACATCTTTAGGATACTTTCCTAATAGGGATCTAATGGAGGTCAAATACCAGAGATTGCAGTTGTGTGAGATATAATGACATCACTGTCCCTGCCCACTGTGTATGAATCCACCAATCCTCACAGTGCATTTCTACAGAGCAAGTTTGCAGAGTTGTCAGTCACTCTACACCTGGTCTGTCAGATAAGTCCCTCCCTCACAACAAGGCTACATGATGTAGAGGTGTGAAAGACAGTATGGTGGAATTATTTAGTTGCGTATAAGCACACCCATTATTTAATTATTTTAATCGACCCAATAACACACAAACTTTGGCATCTATTGATTTCAAATAATACCGATAATTGATCTTTCAATTTTCGTGATTTACTTAGTAAGACCCCCAACTCAAATATTTTTCTCAAGTGACTTGTTGGACCCAGTAGCTTATTTACAAAGTGCACAAGCTGGCAACAACTAAAGTAGTACCTAAACATCTTTGTTTATTGGGAAATAATGTGCATGCTAAGTTATAAAACTGCAGGAACAAATGACATAATGCAGAAAAAAATGAATGTGTCCTGTGTCTTTGATTTGAATGTATTGCATCTTTACAATGCATCTTTTAACTAGTTTAAGGCAAAATAAAAATGCAAAACATGTATCTGTGCCTACATCTTTTCCATGTTGGTCTCAAATGGCCTACAGTACTATAGCTGGCTATATTATTCTTTGCATGGGAGATGATTGAGAAAATCCCCTAATCATAAAAAAGTAGCTTCCTTAGCACAACAAGACGCTCAAAGACCTTCTAGAGAGACATCCACAAATACTTTTATTAAGGTGTGTTTGACTATGGCTACATTATTTGATTCAATCTTTATTTCCTGCTGATCCATGTGTGTCCTGTTTATTAGATCATCAGAATGTTCACAGTGGCAAGTGATGAAAGCGCTGATTTAGTTTGAAGCGGTGTCATGTTGTAAGGAGGATAATAGAATCAAACAAAGAGCCACAGACTGATATTTAGACGGAGTGGTGTCACCAACAGCATGTGTGGTGATTTCAGGCTTCAATAACACTGATACAGGAAGGTTATGGAATCAGACCCCCCTCTGTATGAAATTATTTTTATACATCTAACTCAGTTCTTTCAGTTTTAGCAGCTTCAGGGGAAACGCTTTTTATTTAACATATCTTATAGGGAAAGTAATTATTCCTGAACATATCTTATATGGAAAGTATTTTTTCCTAGATGACCAAGCCACAAGAATTGATAACATGTTGAACTTGAAGTACTTTTCTGTATGTAAACATATAATGTAATGCTTCCTGGTCACCCTCCACCTACTAATGGTACCTGAATTCCTGTGACCATTGTTGGACCATGTTATGGAAGGAAGGGGGGGGGGTCCTTGTGTATATGTGTATAATTAGATCACTTATTATAGTGATCAACTGCATGAAATCATATTACAACTGATCTACTTCTGCAGAAAGGCAGGAGGGAAAGGATCTTCCTTGCTATTTACAGATGTTCTTCCCACGATCTAAATTAAGAAAAAGACCTTTAAAAACTGCCCGTCATTCCCACAGGCACATTCCTAGCCCCCGAAACATATGCCATGCATTCTCCAGTACAATGACGAAATTTACATGAGTGTCATACACTAAACCTACAAAGGAAGGCTCCATCACCATAATTTATGTCCACCCATTCCTGGTTCAATATAGTCACTTATGACATAAGGATTTGTACACACAGATGCATTGCATCCATGTGCAGCCATGACTACAATGTACACCTTTGATTCTGGGCCATAAAACTGTATCGATCATAAGCAAAATATACATTTTTTTATCGGGAGAACAAGCCAGTTCTAGCTAGTAACATTTTAAAATAAATACCTAAATACTTTCATAAGAATTATAGAAACACATTTCTTCATTCATTTACACATTTTCTCATAAAAAGTCAATAAAGTAAAAATATATTTCAATATGCTTCCAATAGCAAGCTTTGTCCCTAACCCCACGTCCTCAAGTACCACCATCCTAATAAAAACTAAATTTCCTTTAATAAACTGAAATGCTATTCTCAATGAAGCTGACTCCCTCAAAAATATATACAAAAAATATTCTGGTCGTAAAAAGTAAAAAAATCTCTAGCTATTTCGTAGATATGATTGCTGAAAGAGGCTTATTTAGTAAGTAAAATTGCATACATTTGCACTTAAAATGCAATTTTTGAGAGCAAATAGTATCTAAAAATAATAATCTGAACATATTATCTAACTATTTTATGTTTTCATATTTGTCTTTGGGTATTTTTAAAGGGCCTTTATTTATATATTTTTAAATGGTTTTTTCCGAACGAAAAGGAAAAAAAATGCTCAAATTACAACTTTTGGTAAAATATTGCTAGAATTTATGCAATTGTTTATTACAGAACATTTCTGCAATAATCAATTAGTAACACCCTTTAAAGACTTTTAAAAATTGCATTTATGCTGTAATAATTGTTGTTAACCTGTCATAAAACAGAATTTTTTTAACTAATATTTTTGAAGCCTTTTTTCACTAAAACCAATATTTTTGAATTTGGGCCTTTTCAAAAACTTTTTTTTTAATAATTGTGTCTTTAAAACTGGTGTGATTTTTATTCTCTCTTTAAACAAAATGTAGTTTAAAAATGCCTAAAATTGCCTAAGGATGCTATAACTTAGTATTGTACATATAATCTGATACAGTTCATAATTAGATCACAATAAATACTTAGCTTTTAGATCTTTCTCTTACCTTATATTGGTATATTGCCTGGTCTTCATTGCCCGGGGTCTGAGAGTTATTTGGAGTTAAGACAATTAAGTCATTTTTTGGTTGGAATGAGTTGGAACATACTCTATATTGGGTTTGTTGGGAATACATCCAGCTACCTCCGGTATTGGAACATATCTTGTAATTTTCCTTCAATTCATTGATCTCATCTCTATATTTTTGCCATCTTAAAACAGTGAAAACAATTAAAGTAATGAGAAATATACTTGAGATTATGCAGATGGCGACCACCAAGTAAACATTTACATCAGAAATATCATCACCGTTACTTTTTGACGCATGATTATCAAACTTCATTTCTTCTTCAGATTCCACCCAGGAGATGATGATTTGTGTCACTGCTGTCATCACCGGTTCTCCGTGGTCCTGAGCCACCACTACCAGTCTGTATTCTTCATTATCGGAATCTGTAAACTGACGTTTTAGACTGATTTCTCCAGTTTGTTGAGAAATGACAAATGGTGTTTTTCCTGATAGATCTTTAAAATTGTAGGACATCCAAGCGTTATATCCAGAATCTAGATCTACTGCTCTCACTTTGGTTACAAGGTATCCAGGTTGGGCCGATTTTGCAGTTTTAATTGTGACTGTAGAAAAAAGTGGGGAAAATGTGGGAGCATTGTCATTAATGTCTTCAATGAAGATATTTAGCGTCAGGTTAGATCTGAGTGGATGTAGACCGGCATCTGTGGCTTTTATGTGACATTGGAAATAGGTAACTTGTTCATGATCAAAGGACACTAACGCAAATACCTTTCCATTCTCTGGATTGATGGAGATATAGGATGATATGGGAATCCCATCAATGGTGCTGTCACTGATTGAGTAGGTGATGAAGGAATTTTGACTGATATCTGGATCAGAGGCTGATGCTGTGTAGACATGGGAACCCGGTGGGTTGTTTTCTTTGATAAAGATTATGTCAACAGGCTGTTGAAATTGAGGGGCATTGTCATTTACATCACTTATATCAACTTTAAGAGTTTTTGACACTGACAGAGAAGGTGATCCCTCATCTCTCGCAGTAATAACTACTTCATATTCAGATTTTGTTTCTCGATCTAGTTGTCCATTCACAGTCAAGGAAAAATCCCCTGTAAATGCTGGGTTTATTTTGAAGGGTGTATGTTCCGAAATATAACAAACAACTTTTCCATTTAAACCTGAATCTTTATCATGTACACTAATAATGGCAACTGTTGTTCCTTGTGGTGAGTCCTCTGGAACAGGAACTGATAATGATGTCACAGTCATCTCAGGAGGATTGTCATTGACATCCACAACAGTCACTAGAACCTTACAATGTCCAACCATCTGGAGATCTCCATTATCAATAGCGTCAACCTGAATTTCAAACATATTTGTTGTTTCAAAGTCTATTTCATCTTTCACTCTGATTTCACCTGTGTGTTTGTCTAGATTGAAGATGTTTCTTATATCTCCCTTTACCATTTTGCCAAATTCATATAATATTTCCCCATTTTTCCCTTCATCTGAATCTGTTGCATTCAGCTTAATCACTAAGGTTCCTCTAACAGCATTTTCTATCACACTGCACTGATAAAATGGTTGAGTAAAAGAGGGGGCATTATCATTAGCATCTTCAACAGCGATGACAATTTGTGTTGTGCCACTTAATCTTGGTTTACCTCCATCATAAGCTGTAAGCGTGAGGTTGTGAACAGACTGCTTCTCTCTGTCTAGGGATTTCTTAAGCACAAGTTCTAAGGATCTGATTTGGTTCATGTATTTTTGAAAATCCAATACAAAATAATCACTTGCACTGATCTCATAATTTGTAACAGAATTTGTTCCAAGATCTGGATCAACTGCTCCCTCTAGTGGGAAACGAGATCCTGCTGGTCTGAGCTCTGACATCACAAGATTATTTACACTGGATGGGAAAACGGGACTATTGTCATTTATGTCTTCTATTTCTACATCTACACGATACATCTGCACAGGCTTATCTACAATAACCTGCAGAGGAATAATACAGAATGGTGTATTTGGACATAGCAGTTCTCTGTCTATTGTCTCTTTAACAAACAAGATTCCATTCTGCAGATTAACCTGGAAATATTCCTTCTCATCTCTAGAGACAACACGTAACATTCTGGAATTAATCTCACCTATCTCCAGTCCAAGATCCTGAGCAATTCTTCCGACAAAGGTGCCGTGTTTGGATTCCTCTGGGATCATATAATGCAGCTGACTCAGGACCACATCCCAGGACATTTGCAGCAATAAGAAATGAGCCAAATGTCTCTTTGCTGGATAATCCTGTTTTAGACTGGACATTTCTTGATCTATAGGATGATGAAGGTGATAATTTCTCCAGTAAATAAGGCATTCACTCTCTCTGAAGATTCACAATGTGGAAGAAAAATTCTATCGTGGCCGATATCCCTACAGCAAGATGCTCTGTCGTCAACAATGGAAAAAAATATTTCTTCTTTTCCTTGATGCTATAAGTTGGTGTGGAGTGTCATCTAGTGTCTTATTTTGATATTACAACTAGTACAACTAACGTAAGTACATCTATTTTTAATTGTGTGTTTTCTTTGTTAAAAAGCAATTCTCTATAGTTATAGCAAATTGTCAAATACCCACAATATATTGCATATTATTTATATCTTATATTACAATTAATTGTGACTGCTATTTCAAAGGTGTGTACTAATTGCAAACGTGATGAAGATTTTATTTGCTGCCTCAATTATTTATTCTAAAATGTAAAAAAAAACAATAATGCTAAAGTTCTCTTGCAATGACTTTATATGACATGTTGTTCTTTTTACTAATAGCGATGAGGCATTATTAATAGCTTTGCATTAATTGCTATCCTGTATTGCATTTGTAGTATTGCAGAACTGAAGCCGTGTCCAAGCTATATCAAAAATACATCAAAACAAAATTATTGATCCCAAAATGGCCTTCCAGCCTAATATAGTATTAATAAATTATACAGACATTGAGAAAAAGTAAACCTAATACAGAGTTGTAACAACATGTCCAGTAGGGACTGTGTGTCCCATTGAGTCTGCCAAAGTCTAGTATTCAGCGCAAGTCTTTCAAGTCACTCAACTGACACCTGGTTTATGGGGATGGAAAACGTTCTCAGGCATTATTCCACAAAATCCCATTAATTCTCAAATCGATTTAGATGTGGTGTCTGAGAAGGCCAACATATGAATAACGTCAGTGTCATGCTCATCAAACTAGATAGAAGACACCAGTCCCATCAGAAAAGAATGTTTCATCATTGTGGTGAAGGTGATCCTTATAACAATTAAATAAAGATTGCATTGATGTTGGACTTTTTCATTCTAAAGTATAAAAAATACTCCCCACATCATTATGGAACCACCAAAACTCTTCACTGCTGGAAATAAGTACTCAGAGGGGTAGAGTATCTTAGGTTGACACTCATCTGTTTGTCGAGAACATGATTTCTTTGATCATATCACCTTCTTCCACTGCTCGTTAGTCCATTTCCTGTGCGTAAATTGTCATGTGTGAGGATCGGTTTACTCACTGTCATCCAACAATAATACCCTGCACTGTGGAGCTCCTTTTGAATTTATTTTTATAAAATTGGTTGCTCACAGCACAGGTTTGAGTTTGCAGATAATATATCTGCAGTTGCTAGTGTTTTTTTGCCTTGCAAAATATCTCATAAGTGCTTGATTGGGTTCACATCTGGTGACTGAGACGGCCATGGAAATATATAACATCAGGGTTTTTCTCATCATACCATTTGGCATGCTCTGTGGATGGAGGCACTATCATCCTGGAAGACATACCTAGGAAAGAATACTGCAATATGGGGCAAACATTGTCACTCGGCATTATTAATAATCATTAGCATTGACAATGTATTCTAAAGGAATGACAGTATCCAAACCATGCCAAGAAAATGTGCCCTACCATAGGAACCCTTCACTGATGGAGAAAGCACTCATGGCCATAGGGTTCTTTAGTTTGGCACTAATACTATAATGCCCGAGAAGGTGTTGTGTGTGTGGGCTCACAGGCAAGTATTTCAAAACTAAAATTACCTTTCATGTGAAGGGAGACCTCTCGTTTTCTGGATCTGCAATGAAGCACTCCTCAATGGCAGAGAAGCAGTGCTTCCCCAAGCAGAAGAAAAATGGACTGAAGACCAACACGCAATTTAACATAATGAATAACAGCAATTAATTATTCAGCTCACCCCAGAGAGCAGGACGGTGTACTGTTTAAATGCCCCAGTGTAAGGGGCACTCTTTAGAGACTATTAGGGGGCGGATTTCAAGTGTTTACCAAACATTTATGATTTTTTATTATATTATATGAGTTTAACACTTTAACATCTTTCTACAAACTAATAGAGTAATCATTTTTTTTTTTACAATTTACTGGAGATCAAATAATAAAACTCTTGCTCAGGGTTACTGTGTTACTTAACGTCTTTGCCAAAACCACCTATTATAAGTTAATTATTACCAGTCACGGACTCTTATCCTAGATTAATATAAGTTTTTGCTAATGGCATAAATAAATTATGTGTTACTAAATGTCAACTTATTTATAAATATTAAAACAGTGATTAAGACTTTTCATCCAGTTCCTGGATCTACTAATGTACCTATCATTTACGTCTATGAACACAACAATAAATACATATATATATATATATATATATATATATATATATATATATATATATATATATATAATTATATTATTCACAGTTCTATTTCACTCTTGCGGTTTTGCACATATTAACTTCAAATGTTGCAGACTTGTTGCAGTAAGTTGCGGTAATATTGACTCATTGCTCTATAAACATAACCCTATGTACGTCACTATGTACCTCTTTAGAGACTGTTAGAGGGTGGATTTCAAGTGTTTACCAAAAATGTATGATTTTTCCAATTTCTTTTTATTATATTATATGAGTTTAACACTTTAACATATTCGTTACACTTTCTGGAATCCCCAGCGGACTGCTGTAGTTACTGAGGTGTCAATAATTGACAGTATCCTTTTTAAAGAACTGTATGTAGTTATCATGAATTGTGTTCAATCCTGTACCTCTGGTCCAACTCAGTCTATAATATCTGAATTCTTTTCAATTTACTCTAATCATTCACTTAGTTAAATATGTTCAAGCATATTGTCTGAAATCGATGAACAAAATACATGGTGATGAGCTTACCACACCCTTCCTCTTGTCACCCTTCCTTCTCTCCCCCCTTTCCTTTTCTGCATGACTCACCATAATATTTCAAATGTTTTCATTCAATATTGTATAGTTTTTCTTTGTACAAAACGGTTTGATTGTAACACTCTAATAGTTCTTTAATAAACTCTTTGCAAAGAAAAAGACACAGCACCACAACTTCTGTCTACCAACTTACAGCACAATGCTTACTTTACTCAGAAATATGTGTAGAAACTATATACCTTCAAGGGGATAAAAAGGCATATAAAACTAAAATGCATACATTTGTTTTAGCCCATAAATGCCATATTCCTTGGACACACAGTCGGTATCCCTATACTCAAAAGATCTAGGCAACAACATTTTTCACTAAATGGCTAAAACCTTTGATAATATTTCTCGAAATGTGTTTATTAATTTTTCTACCCATTTTCTCATATAGGGCTTGATTCAAGTTGGAACACATATTGGGTGTAAAAAGAGTTAACAAATTTTGTGCAGTACCACCTGTGTTTAAATCCAAATGTTTCTTAAGATACAATATTTGAATAGGGGTAAAAATACTTTCTGTGTAAGCACTACATACTTTCCATAAGCATAGACATACATACAGGTTGAAGAATTTTTCAGAAGCATTTGAACTATGTTTACTACCTGCATATTTACAGTGAATTCCCATCAGAACACACATGACTTATATAAAATTCTAAATTAAAATAATTCTGGTAACAATATAATAACCAACTAAATAAAAAGAACAAATTTAACTATGATTTTTTTCAATAAAATCCATATATTTGAGAATATTTTTTCAACTGAATCTATTATTTTAAAATAACTAACTAAATAAATAAATCTTCAATGCATGCAGTTGTTCTGTGCAGCTATTGAGATGCATGTGTGAAAGGTAGTAAATAAAGAGAAATCTGTGTTGGTCATCACTATCATCTGCCTGAAAACAGACGGACTTTTACTGAACACAGGATTTGAATTAGTAACATCTGCATGAACACTCATTTGCTGTGCAAGGACTATGTTACTCCACCCCTCCCATCCCCCGATTCTGCATCTCGAGTCGTAAAGAGTAGTAAGTGTCAGATGTACGCGGATATGAATTCTGTACAAAGTTGTGTAACTTTGGTTTCTGGGCACGCGTAGTGCAAAATAATGCAAGACATGCTAAGGCAAACTGGCATCTGGACTTGAATCTGTCCCATAATGTCAAGAAAATGAAAATATATTTATTCCAATATACTAGCAAAAAATATCATGTCCACCCCCACCCCCCTCAAATAAAAAAGTATACATATTGTTTTGATAGACTGAAAAAAAAACTTATTCTCAGTGAAACAGACTCACTTTCAAAATGTATAAAAAAAATGTTCTGCTAATAAAATGCCCAATCTCCCTGATCATTCAGGGGCTCATGTTAATCTGAACGCCAATTGATTTTTTTCAGCCATTTATTACGCATTTTTACATTTGAACATGCGCACCCAGCACTAATTTTGGAACTAGTATATTTTGCGCTTGCACAGAAGTAAAACAGCATATTATACGCCAAAAAACACAATTTGCATTAAACTTAACATGAGCCCCTCAGTTGTAAAAAATTGCTCAGTTGGGATTATTTGGTAAGTATAACTGCCTAAATTTTCACTTACAATGTAATTTTGGGAGAACAAACTGTATTTAAAATATAATAAGCTAAACATATTAACAAAGAAATACACTTTTATTTTTAACTTTGTGGTTTATTCTTGAGACTGTCTTATTTATATCTTATTTAAACAATTGTTTGTAAATTTTAACAATCACATCCCCATTTTAAGACTTTTAACATTTTATTTTTTGCTGTAAAAATGGTTGTAAACCTTTTATGTATCAGTCATTTATTTTTTTAACATTAAAATAATTCATGATGCCATTTGTAATTCTGAATTGACAGACCTCAAAAATATTTTTGGATTTACATAATTTTTGCCTCTAAAACAGTTGTGATATTTATTCCATCTTGAAATAATAATTAATAAACACTAAAAGAGTCCCATATTCTCCCCATAATGAAGATATAACTCATTACTGTACGTAAAGTAAAACACAGTTCATAATTGGCTCACTTAAAGATAATATTTTTAAATCCAATTTCTCTTACCTTATATTGGTTTGCATGATCTTCATTGCACAGCGATTGAGGGTTATTTGGAGTTAAGACAATTAAGTCATTTTTTGGTTGGAATGAGTTGGAACATACTCTGTATTGGGTTTGTTGGGAATACATCCAGCTACCTCCAGTGTTGGAACAAATCTTGTAATTTTCCTTCAATTCATTAATCTCATCTCTGTATTTTTGCCATCTTAATACAGTGAAGGCAATTAAAGTAATGAGAAATATACTTGAGATTATGCAGATGGCGACCACCAAGTAAACATTTGCATCAGAAATATCATCACTGTTACTTTTTGATGCATGATTATCAAACTTCATTTCTTCCTCAGATTCCACCAAGGAGATGATGATTTGTGTCACTGCTGTCATCACCGGTTCTCCGTGGTCCTGAGCCACCACTACCAGTCTGTATTCTTCATTATCTGAATCTGTAAACTGACGTTTTAGACTGATTTCTCCAGTGTGTTGAGAAATGATAAATGGTGTTTTTCCTGATGGTTCTTTAAAATTGTAGGACATCCAAGCGTTGTATCCAGAATCTAGATCTACTGCTCTCACTTTGGTTACAAGGTATCCAGGTTGGGCCGATTTTGCAGTTTTAATTGTGACTGTAGAATAAAGTGGGGAAAATGTGGGAGCATTGTCATTAATGTCTTCTATGAAAATATTTAGCGTCAGGTTAGAGCTGAGTGGATGTAGACCGGCATCTGTGGCTTTTATGTGACACTGGAAATAGGTAACTTGTTCATGATCAAAGGACACTAAAGCAAATACCTTTCCATTCTCTGGATTGATGGAGATATAGGATGATATGGGAATCCCATCAATGGTGCTGTCACTGATTGAGTAGGTGATGAATGAATTTTGACCAACATCTGGATCAGAGGCTGATGCTGTGTAGACATGGGAACCCGGTGGGTTGTTTTCTTTGATAAAGATTATGTCAACAGGCTGTTGAAATTGAGGAGCATTGTCATTTATATCACTAATATCAACTTTCAGAGTTTTTGACACTGACAGAGAAGGTGATCCCTCATCTCTCGCAGTAATAACTACTTCATATTGAGATTTTATTTCTCGATCTAGTTGTCCATTCACAGTCAAAGAAAACTCCCCTGTAAATGCTGGGTTTATTTTGAAGGGTGTATTTTCCGAAATATAACAAACAACTTTTCCATTTGAACCTGAGTCTTTATCATCTACACTAATAATGGCAACTGTTGTTCCTTGTGGTGAGTCCTCTGGAACAGGAATTGATAATGGTGTCACTGTCATCTCAGGAGGATTGTCATTGACATCCACAACAGTCACTAGAACCTTACATTGTCCAACCATCTGGAGATCTCCATTATCAATAGCATCAACTTGTATTTTATACATGTTTGTTGTTTCAAAGTCTATTTCATCTTTCACTCTGATTTCTCCTGTGTGTTTGTCTAGGTTGAAGATGTTTCTTACATCTCCCTTTACCATTTTGCTAAATTCATATGATATTTCCCCATTTTTTCCTTCATCTAAATCTGTTGCATTCAGCTTAATCACTAAGGTTCCTTTAACAGCATTTTCTATAACACTGCACTGATAAAATGGTTGAGTAAAAGAGGGGGCATTATCATTAAGATCTTCTACAATGATGACAATTTGTGTTGTGCCACTTAATCTTGGTTTACCTCCATCATAAGCTGTAAGTGTGAGGTTGTGAACAGACTGTTTCTCTCTGTCTAGGGATTTCTTAAGCACAAGTTCTAAGGATCTGATTTCATTCATATATTTTTGAAAATCTAATGCAAAATAATCACTTGCACTGATCTCATAATTTATAACAGAATTGGTTCCAAGATCTGGATCAACTGCTCCTTCTAGTGAGAAATGAGATCCTGCAGGTCTGAGCTCTGATATCACAAGATTATTCACACTGGATGGGAAAGCTGGACTATTGTCATTTATGTCTTCTATTTCTACTTCTACACGATACATCTGCACAGGCTTATCTACAATAACCTGCAGAGGAATAATACAGAAGGGTGTATTTGGACACAGCAGCTCTCTGTCTATTGTCTCTTTAACAAACAAGATTCCATTCTGCAAATTAACTTGGAAAAAATCCTTCTCATCTCTAAACATAATACGTAACATTCTGGAATTAATCTCACCTATCTCCAGTCCAAGGTCCTGAGCAATTCTTCCAACAAAGGTGCCGTGTTTGGATTCCTCTGGGATCATATAATGCAGCTGACTCAGGACCACATCCCAGAACATTTGCAGCAATAAGAAATGAACCAAATGTCTCTTTGCTAGATAATCCTGTTTTAGCCTGGACATTTCTTGATCTATAGGATGATGAAGGTGATAATTTCTCCAGTAAAAAAGGCATTCAATCTCTTTGTAGATTCACAACGTGGAAGAAAATTCTATCATGGCCGATATCCCTACAGCAAGATGCACAGTCGTCAACAATGGGAATATATATTTCTTTTCCTTGATGCTATAAGTTGGTGTGGAGTGTCATCTAGTGTCTGATCTTGATATTACAAGAACAACTTTAAAGTAAGTGCTGTACACCTATTTTAAATTATTTCAATGTTTTCATTGTTAAAAACCATATTTCTATAGGTATAGTAAGTTGACAAATATGCACCAGATTTTACATATTATTTATATTCTTTACATTTCAATTGTTTGTGATTTTAATCTTTAAATGATGTTCAAGATTATTAAAAACGTGATGAAGGTTTAATTGTACCACATTAATTATTTATTTCAAAATGCAAAAAGAAGTTTAATGCCCTCTTGCTACAGCACTCTGTGTAGTGTGCGCTCTCATGTAACTAAACATGATGAGGCATTGATCGTAGTTTTTGTGATAGTTTTGACAGTCTATTGCCATAATAATATTGCTGGACTGAAGCAGTTTCCAATAACGTCAAGCAGAAAAATGCTTTGTTATGTACAAATGGCAATCATTCCTAATATAATGTCAATATATTAAACATTGTATTTGAAAATATTAAACATCGTATCTGGGTTTAAAAATACATCTAAACCACAATGTCTCTGAATACATGATAAAATATAGTTAGTTTTGGTTGCTGCCACTTGCATTTTCCTATTCATAGGCCAAATAGACCATTAACTAAGGGTTGATTATTATTATATTTTATGAATTAAAAGGTTCCTAATGAGCTTACAAGAGGTGTGTGGAACTATTGACATATAAAATTGGTGTAAAACAATCATAGCTACTAGTGAGGCTTTTTCAAGGTAGCAGCATTATTAATCACCAATAGATAAATAGTCATTGGCGACTTGCATTTTTGTGCGGCTACTGGTGGTGTGGTTTGGAATGAAGAGAGGAAAATGAAGACACAAAACATGAACCAGCAGAAAACTTTAAACAGTCGACTTCCGTCAACCATGAATGATCTTCAAAGTCTATCTTAACTGAGCCTCCATCCGCTTCTGGTTCTAGAGCAGCTATTGCCTTTGTGCTACATTGGCACTGTCATGGTTATCCATCATCTTGGAGCATTGTCTGTCTGGTATTCTCTTTGGTTTCATGCTTATGGCTGGATACAGAGCCAGGACAGTATTTCCCTATGTTTTATGGCAGCTGCTGTCACCAAGGAGGCAACGTAGATCACGAAAGGAGGAACAGAGATGGCAACAGCATTGACAATTGAACTCACTGGATCCAGCAGCTGAACCAAGATTGTAGTCAGTAGATCTTCAAACAGTTCTTCTGCTTCAAGTTCCTTCTGCTTCAAGCATGTCATTCTACTTCAAGGATTTAATGAGGTTATGAGTAGTTTGAGGTAGTAGTCCGTTTATCATATCCATAAAATAAAACATGTTTGTGTAGAAATTTTAGACCTTATTTTTCAGATTGTTTTGCAGACATCACACACTCATGGAGTTGTCTTACATACGGTAATTTCATTGACCACAAAAATAATTTTCCTACAGTAAATGAAAAGTTTGTAAATAAAAAGAAAGGGATCATGGACTGTGGGATACTGACTATCATATCCTATCAGCATACAATACAATGATGATGAAACTGGCTTCTCACGGTTATAATCCTGGAGTACTCATCTCCCACTTTGGTTGCCCATTTCTGATCATTATTTTTCTTTGGAGTTCCATGCTGACATAGACTGCTGCTCACGGAGCATTACATTCAACAGCAACACTCCCCACAATAATTGCACCTTTTCAAAATCACCTCTCCTCTTGAATACCTTCCAACCATAATTACAGGCAACCAGGACAGTGCATCTGACTTTATTCTGACCATTCTGTCATGTTATATGCTTAATTGATGCATGAGCCACACCTGTGAGGGAGCATTTGCTTGGTGTCCTCATTTACTAAGGCTTTTTTATTTTTATTTACTATATGTATGTGTAAGATGCATGTAATATACGCACATTTAAAAGCTTAGTATACATACCAATTGCCAATTGAATTTTAATTATGACCATAAAATACCGGTAGTTTACATGACCCAAAGTCCAATTAGCTGTTTGTGAGAAAAGTACGGGTTGTATATAAACATATTTTTTAAAGGATCACTAAACCGCAAACGTAATATTTCGCATATAAAGATAAAATACATTGTTTAGTAGTAAAGTAATATTGTTCTGCAGCCCAACACTCCATTACAGAGAACGGAAGATTATCCCACATCTTTAGGACAGTGTACTAATATAGGTCTAAAAGCTGAGAACGCTGTCATCTGAGCTATAATGATATCGCTATCCCTGCCCTTGCGTATGAATCCACCAATCCACACAGTACATTTGTAAAGATCATGTTTGCAGAGCTGTCAATCACTGTCTACATGGTCTGTTAGAGAAGTCCCTTCCATATAACATGACTACCTTCTGGACACTTCCCAACTGTCCCAATTGTGGTGAGACATCCCAATTAACAGGCCGCAAAAGGGACTGGGCTTAACAGAAAATTTGCCCGTTTGTAGGCTGAGTTTGGGTGAAACAGGTAGCGGGGCTTATTGTGTCCCGTTTTTGGGATTCTAAATGTTTGGAAGTATGCTGTTGTAGAGGAATAAAGGACAGCATGACTTAATCAGTTGAGCATTAACACTCCAGTTATTTCATTATATTATTCAGCCCAGTAATACACAGACTTTGGTATCTATGAATTTTAATGAATGGCTACACTTGCTCTTTAAATCCCCATGAGTTGATTAGTAAGGTCCAAGCTCATATATTATTTATCATGAAATACTGAAGACACATGTAGTGTCATTAGATAATCATCATCATCATCAGCAGCTATTTATATGGCGCCACTAATTTCGTAAGCGCTGCACAGAGAGCTCACAACAGTCCCTGTGTCATTGGAGCTTACAGTCTAATTTCCCTAACATACACACCGAGAGAGAGAGAGACTAGGGCCAATTAACCTACTAGTATGTTTTTGGAATGTGAGAGGAAATAGGAGCACCCTAAGGAAACTCACACCAACACAGGGAGAACATACAAACTCCACACAGATAAGGCCATGGTTGGAATCAAAGACATGATCCCAGTGCTGTGAGGCAGAAGTGATAACCACTAAGCCAACAAGCAGCCCCCTAGATATTTTTGTTAATGGAAAAAAGTGTGCATGCTAAGTTATAAAAGAAAACTGCAGGAACAAAATACATAATGCAGATATAATTAATATGTCCTGTATCACTGATTTTAATGGGCTGCTTATTTACATGCACCATTTAAATAATAAAATGCAGAACAGAAAATACAAGAAAACATATTTATATTAAGTATTTTCTTTGTTGTTTTTTACAAATGTCCTCAATTTGCCTACAGCGCTATCCCTGGCTATATTATTCTTTATACGTACAAATGATACAAAATTATTCACCTGGATATGAATGCAAAAAGCTAACACTCATAAAAGCAAGCCAGTTTGCTCATAGACCTCCTTGCTAGTCATTCACAAACACTTTAAATTATGTGACTACCAATATTTATTTTATACCTGCTTTTCTTTTTTTAAGGTGTGACTCATTGTTTTATTCAATATTGATTTTCTGCTTATTTGTGTGTACCCTCTTTATTAGCCAATCAGATCATCATAATATTCATAGCAGCAAGACATTAGTGCGCTGATCTTGTTATGATGTAAGTGGAGGGTAGTAAAGACAAGTAAGGAGCCACAAACTGAGAGTTAGTAGAAAGAGCAGGGGCCCCAATAGCAAAGAGCAGTGATTTCAGGCTCCTGACACACTGATGAAGGAATATTATGGAGTCAAACCCATCTCTGTATGGAATGAATGTCTATATATATTGATATATATATATATATATACACACATATATATTGATATATATATATATATATAATATGTATAATATAAATGTCTAGTGGCGTGTGTTAGTCTGTGTGTGTGTGTGTGTGTGTGTGTGTGTGTGTGTGTGTGTGTGTGTGTGTGTGTGTAAAAAATAAAACCAAGCTGCAGCGCCACCTGCTGGGCGGAGTTATACACTGACCTACTAAATTCTTAGTATGTGTGGGAAAATTTTTTAGAAAGGGCTGAAATTTGGTATACTAAGATGTTTTTAATTTGTTAATTTAATGTGTTAATTGTTAAAAGTGTTTATAAAGATTTTAAAACAATATATATATATTTCTTGAAGGAGAAGTGACAGTTGGGAGTGGTTGGTGGTTGCCGGGGGTGACAGTGGGGAGTGGTTGGTGGTTGCCAGGGGTGACAGAGTGAGAGGAGTGTGATACTCAGGACCGCTGAGAGAGATCCCTGTGTCTGGATAGACATCTGGATAGATGTGGCGATGAAAATGAAGGATGAGGTGATGGAGAAGAATGATGAGGTGGTGACATGTGGACAAAACCACGTTAAAAAAGGGCGCTTACGTCGGGAAGTAACGCTCTTCCCCTGAGGAGGCCTGGGCTATGGCCCAAATGCATGACAAGAACCTTTTTAACACCTTAAGTAGCTTGATTTGACTAGAATGCATGAGTATCATGCACGGGTTAACTTGTATGTATATCTATATATATATATATATATATATATGGTTAACCGACCCACACAACTGTATTACATGTTGAACTTACTGTACTTGTTTCTTTGTTCAACCTCACTATTTAGGTAAATATAGCATGAAATGCTTTCTGATCCCCACCAATTTAAGTTCACCATGATAACACTAATCACCCTAATGCACTCTCACAACTGTCCCAATCTTCACTCTAAGCCACACTCGCTCCTCTTGTCTCAGCTCTGCCCTCTTCCACTTAGAATGTAAGCTCTCTAATGAGCAGGGTCCTTCATATCCTTTGTTTTCATACCTGCGTTTATTTAGTCTACCTTTTATGTCCCTGTCCTATGTGTGTACTGTTTTCCTTACTGTACGGCGATGCGAAGCACGGTGGCATTTTATAAATCTACGAAAATAATAATACTAATAATAATCTATTGCTGCAGAAATGCAGGAGGAAAATGAGTCTACTTTGCTCTGTGCAGATAAGCTCTCCCAATAATAAGAATGTTTATACATAATTTTAAAAAAATTAGTTTTTTAGAAAATGTCGAGGCCCATTCCCAACCCTCCAAAAATATATCAAACTATTTCCAGGACAATGACAACATCACTCACTAAACCTACAAAAAAGCACTATCACCACAACTTTTGTCACTTCCGACCTTATATCAGCTTAAACCCACCATAAAGATGTCTATAAACAGATGCTTTGCATCAATGTGCAGTCACGATATACCTTCAAGGGAAATATATACCTTTGTTTCTGGGCCATACACTTGCAATGTACCTTATACTTATATTTGCTATCCCTATACTCGGGAGAGCTAGGCAGTTAAATGTTTGCACTAAATGCCAAACACTTTGATAAGATTACTATGAACACTTTGATAAGATTACTAGAGACTTATTTATTATTTTTTCTACCCATTTTCTCATATAGAGTCTAAACACATGCACCTCCAATATCTAAAAATAAAATTTCTCATCAGAAAACGTCAAATCTCCTTGTTCATTCAGTAGCTAAAATAACTCAAATGCGATATTACGGAAAGTAGAATCACCTAAATTTTCATTTACACAGTGATTATTGAAATACAAACTGTATTTAAAAAGAAATAAGCTGAACATACAATTTTATTTATGCATGTGGGGTGTTTTGATGGTGTCTTGTTTATATAATTTTTAAATGATCATTAGTTCAAATATTTGTTTTTTACTCTTTGAAATGGTTGCTAATCTTTAATGACGCTGCCATTTATTTATTTTATGAACTAATAAACATTCATTCATGAAGTAATTTTTTAGCAAAAGTCAGGTTTTCTGAATTGGAGAGTTTTCAAAAACTTTTTTGGACCTTGAAACAATTTTGTCTCTAAAACAGTTCACCCGCTACGAGGGCAGTGGCAGGTGAGGAGTTTGACTGGGGCAGTACACCTGTCAAACCGTAACGCAGGTGTCCTAAGGTGAGCTCAGGGAGGAAAGAAACCCGTGGAGCAGAAGGGCAAGGGCTTGCAGTAAAAATGTACAACAATCCCATTACTGTACATAAAACAAAACACAGCTCATAACAGACTCATTTAATTTGAATTTTTTATAATCCAATTTCTCTTACCTTATATTGGTATATTGCCTGGTCTTCATTGTCCATGTTTTGAGGGTTATTTGGAGTTAAAACAATTAAGTCAGTTTTTGGTTGGAATGAGTTGGAACAGACTCTATATTGGGTTTGTTGGGAATACATCCAGCTACCTCCAGTGTTGGAACAGATCTTGTAATTCTCTTTCAATTCGTTGATCTCATCTCTGTATTTTTGCCATCTTATAACAGTGAAAGCAATTAAAGTAATGAGAAATATACTTGAGATTATGCAGATGGCGACCACCAAGTAAACATTTGCATCAGAAATATCATCACTGTTACTTTTTGATGCATGATTATCAAACTTCATTTCTTCTTCAGATTCCACCAAGGAGATGATGATTTGTGTCACTGCTGTCATCACCGGTTCTCCGTGGTCCTGAGCCACCACTACCAGTCTGTATTCTTCATTATCTGAATCTGTAAACTGACGTTTTAGACTGATTTCTCCAGTTTGTTGAGAAATGACAAATGGTGTTTTTCCTGATAGATCTTTAAAGTTGTAGGACATCCAAGCGTTGTATCCAGAATCTAGATCTACTGCTCTCACTTTGGTTACAAGGTATCCAGGTTGGGCCGATTTTGCCGTTTTAATTGTTACCGTGGAATAAAGTGGGGAAAATGTGGGAGCATTGTCATTAATGTCTTCAATGAAAATATTTAGCGTCAGGTTAGAGCTTAGTGGATGTAGACCGGCATCTGTGGCTTTTATGTGACACTGGAAAAAGGTAACTTGTTCATGATCAAATGATACCAAAGCAAATACCTTTCCATTCTCGGGATTGATGGAGATATAGGATGATATGGGAATCCCATCAATGGTGCTGTCACTGATTGAGTATGTGATGAAGGAATTTTGACTGATATCTGGATCAGAGGCTGATGCTGTGTAGACATGGGAACCCGGTGGGTTGTTTTCCTTGATAAAGATTATGTCAACAGGTTGTTGAAATTGAGGGGAATTGTCGTTTACATCACTTATATCAACGTTAAGAGTTTTTGACACTGACAGAGGTGGTGATCCCTCATCTCTGCAAGTTAAAACCACTTCATATTGAGATTTTGATTCTCGATCTAGCTGTCCATTCACAGTCAAGGAAAAATCCCCTGTAAATGCTGGGTTTATTTTGAAGGGTGTATATTCTAAAATATAGCAAGCAACTTTTCCATTTGAACCTGTATCTTTATCATGTACACTAATAATGGCAACTGTTGTTCCTTGTGGTGAGTCTTCTGGTACAGGAACTGATAATGATGTCACTGTCATCTCAGGAGGATTGTCATTGACATCCACAATAGTCACTAGAACTTTACAATGTCCAACCATCTGGAAATCTCCATTATCAATAGCGTCAACTTGTATTTTATACATATTTGTTGTTTCAAAGTCTATTTCATCTTTCACTCTGATTTCTCCTGTATGTTTATCTAGGTTGAAGATGTTTCTTATATCTCCCTTTACCAGTTTGCTAAATTCATATGATATTTCCCCATTTTTACCTTCATCCAAATCTGTTGCATTCAGCTTAATCACTAAGGTTCCTTTAACAGCATTTTCTATCACACTGCACTGATAAAATGGTTGAGTAAAAGAGGGAGCATTATCATTAACATCTTCAACAGCGATGACAATTTGTGTTGTGCCACTTAATCTTGGTTTACCTCCATCATAAGCTGTAAGCGTGAGGTTGTGAACAGACTGTTTCTCTCTGTCTAGGGATTTCTTAAGCACAAGTTCTAAGGATCTGATTTCATTCATATATTTTTGAAAATCCAATGCAAAATAATCACTTGCACTGATCTCATAATTTGTAACAGAATTTGTTCCAAGATCTGGATCAACTGCTCCTTCTAGTGGGAAACGAGATCCTGCTGGACTGAGCTCTGATATCACAAGATTATTCACATAAGAGGAGAAAGCTGGACTATTGTCATTTATGTCTTGTATTTCTACATCGACACGATACATCTGCACAGGCTTATCTACAATAACCTGCAGGGGAATAATACAGAAGGGTGTATTTGGACACAGGAGTTCTCTGTCTATTGTCTCTTTAACAAATAAGATTCCATTTTGCAGATTAACTTGGAACAAATCCTTCTCATCCCTAGATATAATATGCAACATTCTGGAATTAATCTCACCTATCTCCAGTCCAAGGTCCTGAGCAATTCTTCCAACAAAGGTGCCGTGTTTGGATTCCTCTGGGATGATATAATGCAGCTGACTCAGGACCACATCCCATGATATTTGCAGCAATAACAAATGGACCAAATGTCTCTTTGCTAGATAATCCTGCTTTAGCCTGGACATTTCTTGATCGATAGGATGATGAAGGTGATAATTTCTCCAGTAAATAAGGCATTCACTCTCTCTGAAGATTCACAACGTGGAAGAAAAATTCTATCATGGCCGATATCCCTACAGCAAGATGCTCAGTCGTCAACAATGGGAAAATATATTTCTCCTTTTCCTTGATGCTATAAGTTGGTGTGGAGTGTCATCTAGTGTCTGATCTTGATATTACAAGTACAACTTTAACGTAAGTGCTGTACACCTATTTTAAATTATTTCCGTTTCCATTGTTATAATCACATTTCTATATCTGTAGTAAGTTGACAAATATGCACCAGGGAATACTTATTATATATATTTTTACATTTCAATTGTTTGTGACCTTATATTTAAATGATGTTCATGATTATTAAAAATGTAACAAACATTTATTTTTACCACTTTAATTATTTATTTGAAAATGTAAAAAGAATTTAATGCTCTCTTGCTACAGCACTCTATGCATTTTCATTTTACTAAAAATAATGAGGCATGCATTGTAGTTTTTGTGATAGTTGTAACAATCTATTGCAATAGTAATATTGCTGGACTAAAGCAGGCACCTGTAACCTTAAGGAAAAAAATGCTTCTTGAAGTAAAAATGGCAATCATTCATAATATAATATCAATATAATAAACATTGTATTTGTATATATTAAACATTGTATTTGTATATATTAAACATTGTATTTGGATTTAAAAAATACATCTAAACCACCATGTCTCTAAATACATGATAAAATATTGTTACTTTTGTTAGCTGCCACTTGCATTTTTCTGTCAATAGGCCCAATGAACCATTAAATAAGGGTTCATTATTATTATGTTTTATTTATAAGGTGCTAACATATTGCGCAGTGATGTACATTGAGGGGATTATGACATAAACAAATCACATACAAAGTGCTTAAATGAGCTTAGAAGAGGCTTATAGAACAACTGATATATAAAATTGGCGTAAAACAATCTGTCACAAAATCAAGGCTTGTCGGACCCTGAGGACTGTCTGGCTTAGCTCTACTCTACCCAAAGGCATGGAGTCTAACGAGGCAGATGGTATTCACCAGGGACCCCGCAAGGAGGTATAGACTTTGCGGCTTCTGCCGCACAGATCGTGGTCCTCCAAGACAGTGCTAGATGAGACCCATTAGCAGAACCCAGAAGGTAGGAAGGGAGGATATCTGGCAAGTACTGGAGAGGATCTGAAGGCACTGATGGTAATGAAAATTAGTACCTGCTAGGTTCTGAGGGTTCTAGGTTGGAGGATAGCCAATCAGCTTGGAGGCTGTAGGGTTGAAACATAAGGAACTCTTTGGACCTTGGATCTTGAGGTGGGGCTGAATAGGTTGACAACCAAAAGCTTTAGTAAGGAAACATGAAACGTATTGGAGATACGGTGAGAAGCTGGAAGTTTTAACTTGAAACAAACAGGATTGATGACCTATAGGATTTTAGAAGGCCCAATAAAATGTGCAGCAAACTTATTGCAAGGGACTTTAAGCTGAATGTTCCTGGTAGAGAGACAAATTCTACCTCTTACCCTCAGTGCAGGGACTGCCCAACGCTTATTGTCAGCGAAAAGTTTATAACGATCAAAAGACTTCATGAGGCAGCTCAAGACTTGAGACCAAATTGAGGCAAAGTTTTGTTATAGAGGTCAACTGCAGGGACCTTTGAGAATTTGGGAAGAGAAGGATGAAGACCGTAGACCACCGAGAAGCTAATGAGCGAACTCAGCCCATGCCAAAATATTGGACCATTTGTCTTGATTGGTGGAGGAGGAGATTTTGAGGTCCTGATTGACCCTCTCCATTTGTCTATTTGATTGATGGTGGTAGGCCAAGGAGAAGCTCAATCGAATTTTGAGGAGTTTGCAAGCTCACCAAATTTAGAGATAAACTGGACTCCACGGTCAGACACTCAAGTGGACAGCAGTGAAGCTGTAAAATCTCTTTAGAAAGTGATGAGTCAATGCCAGAGAGGATGAAAGGCCAATTAGAAGAATGAAATGGGCCATCTTCGAAAAAAAACGCTCAGCTGCCACTCAGATCATGTCAAACTTTTTGCTATGAGGAAGGTCAGTGATGAAATCCATAGTTATGTGTGACCATGGCTTGGTGGCTAAGCCAAGGTAACGCTAGGATAAAAGGAATTGTGGTCTGTGATAAACAAGGAAATCTGCTCCAAATGTAGAGCCTCTACTTGGAGAGCAAGGGGTTCAATTCACAGGCGTGACCCATCAATGGCAGTGATAACAACTGTAATCTTCAAGTGGAGCATAGGTAAGGATCACTGTGACACCCAGGAGAAAGAAATCCAGTTCCCAGCTGTACCAGAATCCAGAAAGGCAGAGGACTCAAATATACCAAAAGAACAATGTAGCCTAACTAGAATGGAGCAAATAAGAGGAATACAAAAACTAGTAGAGGATATTGATGACCCCAGCCTGACCTTCCAAGGCCAGGTTAGGGCTTTCTTTTTCCGAAATGGTTTGGGCAAGATTTTAGAAAGTGTACTGAATCTGCACAATAGATGCAGAGATTGTTTCTCAGTCTCCTCTCACAATCTTCTGGAGTTAGACGAGAGCTTCCCAGTTGCATGGGTACATGTAGGTGTATGATGTTGAAAGCGGGAAGCCAACATGAAAGTGGGTCCCTTTTCAAAGGACCTCTCTTGAAAGTGAAGATCTACCCTTTTGAAAAGGGAAATTAAAGGCATCATGTTTGATTCGGTCGGAGTGACCCTGCGACAATGTGGCCACTAATACGCTGTTGTTCCACTGGAGCTCAGACGATAAGGTGAGGAACTGGATGGCATAGTGAGCAACCAAACGGGATCCTTCATGAAGCCTTACAATACTAAAAGCTGGGGAGGTAAATTGTCCGGGGTCATCGAAGATCTTGTGAGCAGAAATAAAGGCGGCACTATGTAGGGGATCATTCCACTTTCACAGAGGGGAGGTCAAGGCTTGTCCCAATAGCACGTAAATTATGTAGGCCAACTTTGCCCTGTCAATAGGGATATTTTGTGGTTGGAGTTCAAACCGTATTGAACACTGGTTCAAAAATCCCAATAGGTTTTGGGGTCACCCTTAAATTTTGAAGGAGAAGGTGGAGGGGGAGGTGGGAATCACCTCTGGAACATGAGATTCAGCAGCTGGCAGTGCAGAATATGTAGGCAGGGTAATTTGTAGAGTGTCTAAACAGTTGGCCAAGGCTTGAAGACACTGCAACAATTGATGTTGAATGGCATCATGTTGTTCCATTCTTCTATCAAAGTGTTGTAGCATATCTTTCAGAGAAGGTTCTCCTGAGGGATCCATTTTGTGGCCTGTTCTTACTGTCACAAAATCAAGTCTTGTTGGACCCTGAGGTCTGTCTGGCTTAGCTCTACTCTAGCCGAAGGCGTGGAGTCTAATGAGGCAGATGGTATTTGCCAGGGACCCCCGCAAGGAGGTATGGACTTTGCGCCTTCTGCCCTGCAGGATACAGCCATCTGAGAGAGTGCAAGAAGAGATCCATTAGGAGAACTTGGAAGGTAGGAAGGGAGGAAATCTGGCGAGTACTGGAGAGGATCTGCTGACACTGATAGAAATGAGAATTAGTAGACTGCTGTGAAGCTGCTAGGTACTGAGGGAGCTAGGCAATCACTTTGGAGGCTGTAGGGTTGAAACGGAAGGAACGTCTTTGAATCTTTGAAGTAAGCACTGAGGATAGAAGCACAAGATACAAGGAGTGGTAGTCTGTAGAGCTTGTAATAACTGCTGGAAACCAGTGGCAGATCCAGGGGGGGGTGATCGGGGCAATCGCCCCCCCTAGCAGGGGCTTGCCGCCGATGGCTGCACACTATGTGCAGGTCCGCTCAGCAATGACAATGTGCTGCCCAGCTGCTCTGATTGTGTGCAGCACATTGTCACTGCCGAGCGGACCTGCACATATTGTGCAGCCGCTGGCAGCCTTAAAAGGCAGAAAGGGGTGGGGCCTAAATTGCCCCCCCCCCCTAAATCGCCCGGGGTAGAAAATCTTTCTAGATCCGCCCCTGCTGGAAACAGGACCCTAAGAAGATAGTCTGCAGACGTGTAGTAACCACTGGAAACAGCAGAGCAGGATACTACAGTATAGTAGTGTGCGGACTTGTGGTAACCACTGGAAACAGAGGGCTGGATAGAAGGGTTTGAAAGTCTGCGGCATAGTAGTAACAATTGGAGCAGAATACAATGGAGTAATAGTCTGCAGATGTATAGTAAACACTGGAAATAGCATGCTGGATACAAATGAGTGATAGTCTGGGAAGTAGTAGTAGTAACCAATGGGGAACATCGGACAAGGATACAATGGAATAAACAGGGGATATCAGGTTGCTGCAGGAAAGATATACCAAAGAGCCACGTATGAGCACTAGCAAGGGAGCTGACACAAAGAACAGGAACTGTAGGGCTGCAGCAGGAGCTATAAATATCCTGATAGTAATGTATGACAGGCCAATGAATGGGAAGAGGAGATTATAAAGAGATCGGATCTGCACATGTGGCGGTTGTCAGAGGGGAATCACGGCGTTCAGCGCTGAGGAAAATTGTGGCGGTGAGCAGGTAAGAACCTCGGACCCTGGCTAGAGATACCATAGGTCCAGCATGTGACACAATCATAGCTGCTAGTGAGGAAAGTCTGTTTGGCTATTTTAAGGTAACAGCGTTATCAGTCACCAACAAATAAGTAGTCATTGGCGACTGGTGCAGGTGCTAGTGGAGTGGTATGAAATGAAGAGAAACAGAGGAAAGCGGAGACACAGAACATGAACCAGTCACTGCAGAAATCTTTAAACAGTCAACTGCTGTAAACCATAAATATTCTTCAAAATGTATCCTAATTGAGCCTCCATCCTCTTCTGGTTCTATAGCAGCTATTGCTTCTGTGCTACATTGGCACTGTCATGGTTATCCATCATCTTGGAGCACTGTGTGTTCTCTTTGCTTTCATGCATATGGCTGGAAACAGAGCCAGGACAGTATTTCCCCATGTTTCATGGCAGCTTCTGTCACCAAGGAGGCAGCGTAGATCGTGAAAGGAGGAACAGAGATGGTACCAGCATTAACAATTGAACTCACTGGGTCCAGCAGCTGAACTGATATTGTATTCGGTAGACCTTCAAACAGTTGTACTGCTTCAAGTTCCTTCTGCTTCAAGCACGTCATTCTACTTCAAGGATTTAATGAGTTAATGAGTAATTTATTTTAGTAGTCTGTCTATCATATACATAAATTTAGACGTGTAGAAATTTTGGACCCTACTTTTCAGATTGTTTTCCAAACATCATACACTCATGGAATTATCTTACATACAGTAAATTCATTGAACACAAAAAAACATTTTAAAATAATTTTACTACAGTAAATCAGAAATAAGTAAATGAAATCATACTGTGAGAAACGTCACCTATATCTTTAGTCCACATTATTTTATTTCCATTTACAGCAGTTCTGTATTTATCATAAATTGATGTTATAAGTTCAAGGTCTTAATGTGATTTTCCTGTTGTCTTTTTACCATGGAACTCACAAATGTGTATTGCCAGATGTAAGGAACTGGTTATGCACTACATCCTGACTATCATATCCTATCGGCATATGATACAATGAAGATTGAACTGGCTTCTCACGATTATGATCCTGGAGTCTGCATCTCCCACTTAGTTGACCTTTGCTGATGATTTATTTTCCTTGGAGTTCCATGCTGACATAAACCTAAACACTGCTGCCCATGAAGCATTAAATTCAACAGCATGTGATGGTCCAGCAGCACTCCCCCCAATAATCACACCTCTTTCAAAATCACCAAGGTCTCCTCTTGCACACCTGCCAACCAAAATTATTATTACCAGGACAGTTCAGCTGACTTTATTCTGATCATTCTGTCATGTTATATGCTTAATTAAAACATGAGCCACACCTATGTGGAAGCCCTTACTTGGTATCCTCATTTACTAAAGTTTTTCTATTTCTATCTACTATATGTGTGTGTAAGATACAAGTAATATATGCACATTTAAATGCTTAGCCTACATACCTACAATTGCAAATTTAAATTTAATTCTGACTATAGAATAGTCTATATGACCCGTAGTCCAATTAGCAGTTTGTGAAAATAAGTAAGAGTTGCATATTGAAGTATTTTTTAAAGGACCACTAAACCACAAACTTAAAATTTTCACATATAAAGGTGTAGCAAAAAAAAAGTTTTTATATTGCAGTACCGTGTCAGCCAAAAAAATCCATGTGATGTTGAATACTTTCGTGTCAAAAAAGACAAAAGTATTATAGGAGTGATACCTTTATTGGCTAACCAATGGAATTTTTTTATATTTGCTAGCAGTCAGAGCACAGAGGCCCCTTCATCAGGCAGGTTTACAAATGAATGACTGAGAAAAGGGCAGCATATTTCTACATCTCTTAAACGTTGGGAGGTATACTGTTGTAGAGGAGTGTAATACAGCAAGAGAACTTAATTAATTGAGCATAAACACTCCAGTTATTTCATTATATTTTTCAGCCCAGTAATACACAGACTTTGGTATCTAGTCATTTTAAATAATGGCTATACTTGCTCTTTAAATCCTCACGAGTTGATTAGTAAAACCAAGCTCATATATTTTGTATCATGTTACTTGTTGGACCTGGTAGGAGATCACCACTGAAGACATATGTAGTCATAAGATATCTTTGTTGATGGGAAAGAGTGCACATGCTAGTTCTAAAAGAAAACTGCAGGAATAAAAGACATATTGCAGATATAAATATTATGTCCTGCATCATTGATTTTAACGGACTGCAGCTTTATATGCACCATTTAAGTGGTAAAATGCAGATCAAAAAATACAATAAAACAAGTTTATATTAAGTATTTTCTGTGTTGGTATTTACAGTTGGCTTCAATTGGCCGACAGCACTATCCCTGGCTTTATTGTTTTTTACATGTACAAATGATACAAAATTATTCACCTGGCATTTAATTGAGAATATCTACCAATCATAAAAAGAAATGTAGCTTCTTCAGCAATCCAGGTTGCTCATAGACCTCCTTGATAGTCATCCACAAACACTGCAAATTATGTGAATACTAATATGTATTTTATGTCTGCTTTTCTTTTTTTAAGGTGTGACTCATTATTTTATTAAGTATTGCTTTCCTGCTTGTTTGTGTGTACTCTCTTTATTAGCCAATCAGATTATCATAATATTCATAGCAGCAAGAAGTTAGCGTGCTGATCTTGTAGGAGGCAGGGTCATGATGTAAGGGGAGGGTAATGCAAACAAGTAAGGAGTCATAGACTGAGAGTTAGTAGAAGGAGCAGGGTCCCCAATAGCACAGAGCAGTGATTTCAGGCTCCTAACACACTGATGCAGGAATATTATGGAGTCAAACCCACCTCTGTATGAAATGACAATGATATATCCAAGTTGTTTGTTTTGTACTCATACATATATTCATAATGTACTGCGTAGACAATTATTTTTCCTGGGTGACTGACCCACACAAATGTATAACATGATGTACTGTTTCTTTCTTCAACCTTACCATGTATGTATTTATATCATTAGATGCTTCCTGATTATCCACCACATAAACAGCACCAGAAATTCATGCAACCTACTGCATATGTGCATAATTAGATCACTTTCTATAGTGGTTTATTGCATTAGATCACTATTACAATGATCTGCTCTACTCTGTCCATATACCCAAAATATAAAACTTTATAAAAAAAAATGAGAAAAGTAAATAAACAACAGTTTAAAAACAGACTTTAAAAAATGGTTCCCACCGTTCCTACTATGTCATGATGTTACTACCTTTTGTATGCTTGTAAATCTTTTAAAAAATTCACCGTCAATGCAATTTCTGTAGACGCCCTCCCGGCCCAATAACAACTTACTCCCACCATAAATATGTGTACACACTGATGTTTTGCATACATGAGCAGATACCATATACTTTAAATGAAAACAAATAAGTGTCTAAAATATCTTTGTTTCTGGGTCATAAAACCACACAATGCACACACATTTGGTATTTACTATATATGTATGAACTGTGTATATATATTTTTTATCACTTTCCTCATATAAAGGTTAATAAAATAAAAATATGTAACTTAATTGATTGCATTAGATGTCATTTACAAGTAATCTATTGCTGCAGAAATGGAGGAGGGAAAGAGAATTGCTTTGCTCTGTGTACATATGCTCTATGCTCAAAAGAAAAGTTTGTACAATTTTTTCAAAAAAACATTTTTTTAATAAAATTGTCCAGGCCGGTTCCCAACCCCCAAACCATGCCAAACATTTTTCATGACATTGACGACATCACTACACTAAACCTACAAAATAGGCACCGTCACCACCATTTCTGTCCACCCACTGCCAACCCTATATCAACTCAATCCCACCATAAAAATGTGTATACACAGATTCTTTGCATCCGTGTGCAGTCATGGTATGCTATAAAGGGAAATAAGAGCTTATAAAACTAATATGCATACCATTGTTTTTGGTCACTAAAATTGCATCGTACCTTGTATAAATATTCGTTATCACTATACTAGGCAGGTACATTTTTGCACTAAATGCCAAACACTTTGATAATATTTCTCATATAAAGTGAAAACAGACTTACTTCTAATACCTAAAAAAAATACCTAATTTCCCTGTTTATTCAGTAGTTAAAATAACTCAAATGAGAATTTTGGGAAAATAGAATCACGTAAATTTTTACTTACACAGTAATTAAAAAGTCATATGTTAATAATAATAATAATGTTATGGCTTATAACTGTTAAGTAATCCAACACAGTTAATAATGGGCTCATTTAAAGAATAGGTTTATAAATCCAATTTCTCTTACCTTATATTGGTTTGCATGATCTTCATTGCCCGGGGTCTGAGAGTTATTTGGAGTTAAGACAATTAAGTCATTTTTTGGTTGGAATGAGTTGGAACAGACTCTATATTGGGTTTGTTGGGAATACATCCAGCTACCTCCAGTGTTGGAACAGATCTTGTAATTTTCTTTCAATTCGTTGATCTCATCTCTGTATTTTTGCCACCTTAAAACAGTGAAGGCAATTAAAGTAATGAGAAATATACTTGAGATTATGCAGATGGCGACCACCAAGTAAACATTTGCATCAGAAATATCATCACTGTTACTTTTTGACGCATGATTATCAAACTTCATTTCTTCCTCAGATTCCACCAAGGAGATGATGATTTGTGTCACTGCTGTCATCACCGGTTCTCCGTGGTCCTGAGCCACCACTACCAGTCTGTATTCTTCATTATCGGAATCTGTAAACTGACGTTTTAGACTAATTTCTCCAGTTTGTTGAGAAAGGACAAATGGAGATTTTCCTGCGAGATCCTTAAAATTGTAGGACATCCAAGCGTTGTATCCAGAATCTAGATCTACTGCTCTCACTTTGGTTACAAGGTATCCAGGTTGGGCCGATTTTGCCGTTTTAATTGTTACCGTAGAATAAAGAGGGGAAAATGTAGGTGCATTGTCATTAATGTCTTCAATGAAAATATTTAGCGTCAGGTTAGAGCTTAGTGGATGTAGACCGGCATCTGTGGCTTTTATGTGACACTGGAAATAGGTAACTTGTTCATGATCAAAAGAGACCAAAGCAAAAACCTTTCCATTCTCTGGATTGATGGAGATATAAGATGATATGGGAATCCCATCAATGGTGCTGTCACTGATTGAGTAGGTGATGAAGGAATTTTGACTGATATCTGGATCAGAGGCTGATGCTGTGTAGACATGGGAACCCGGTGGGTTGTTTTCCTTGATAAAGATTATGTCAACAGGCTGTTGAAATTGAGGCGCATTGTCATTTACATCACTTATATCAACTTTAAGAGTTTTTGACACTGACAGAGGTGGTGATCCCTCATCTCTCGCAGTAATAACTACTTCATAGTGAGATTTTGTTTCTCGATCTAGTTGTCCATTCACAGTCAAGGAAAAATCCCCTGTAAATGCTGGGTTTATTTTAAAGGGTGAATGTTCCGAAATATAACAAACAACTTTTCCATTTAAACCTGAGTCTTTATCATGTACACTAATAATGGCAACTGTTGTTCCTTGTGGTGAGTCCTCTGGAACAGGAACTGATAATGATGTCACTGTCATCTCAGGAGGATTGTCATTGACATCCACAACAGTCACTAGAACCTTACATTGTCCAACCATCTGGAGCTCTCCATTATCAATAGCGTCAACTTGTATTTTATACATATTTGTTGTTTCAAAGTCTATTTCATCTTTCACTCTGATTTCTCCTGTGTGTTTGTCTAGGTTAAAATTGTTTCTTATATCTCCCTTTACCATTTTGCTAAATTCATATGATATTTCCCCATTTTTCCCTTCGTCTAAATCTGTTGCATTCAGCTTAATCACTAAGGTCCCTTTAACAGCATTTTCTATCACACTGCACTGATAAAATGGTTGAGTAAAAGAGGGAGCATTATCATTAACATCTTCAACAGCGATGACAATTTGTGTTGTGCCACTTAATCTTGGTTTACCTCCATCATAAGCTGTAAGTGTGAGGTTGTGAACAGACTGTTTCTCTCTGTCTAGGGATTTCTTAAGTACAAGTTCTAAGGATCTGATTTCATTCATATATTTTTGAAAATCCAAAACAAAATAATCACTTGCACTGATCTCATAATTTGTAACAGAATTGGTTCCAAGATCTGGATCAACTGCTCCCTCTAGTAAGAAACGAGATCCTGCTGGTCTGAGTTCTGACATCACTAAATTATTTACACTGGATGGGAAAGCTGGACTATTGTCATTTATGTCTTCTATTTCTACATCTACACGATACATCTGCACAGGCTTATCTACAATAACCTGCAGAGGAATAATACAGAATGGTGTATTTGGACACAGCAGTTCTCTGTCTATTGTCTCTTTAACAAACAAGATTCCATTCTGCAGATTAACTTGGAAAAAATCCTTCTCATCCCTAGATATAATATGTAACATTCTGGAATTAATCTCACCTATCTCCAGGCCAAGGTCCTGAGCAATTCTTCCGACAAAGGTGCCGTGTTTGGATTCCTCTGGGATCATATAATGCAGCTGACTCAGGACCACATCCCAACTCATTTGCAGCAATAAGAAATAAACCAAATGTCTCTTTGCTTGATAATCCTGTTTTAGCCTGGACATTTCTTGATCTATAGTATGATGAAGGTGATAATTTCTCCAGTAAATAAGGCATTCACTCTCTCTGAAGATTCACAACGTGGAAGAAATTTTTATCATGGCCGATATCCCTACAGCAAGATGCTCAGTCGTCAACAATGGGGATATATTTTTCTTCTTTTCCTTGTTGCTATAAGTTGGTGTGGAGTGTCATCTAGTGTCTTATTTTGATACTGCAACTGTAACGTAAGTCCATGCATTTTAAAATGTGTATTTTCTTTGATAAAAAGCAATTCTCTCTAGTTAAAATACATTGCGAAATATGCACAAAATATTACATATTTTTTAAATGTTATATTTCAGGTGTTTATGTTTTTTATTTCAATGTGATGAATTAATTTTTCAGGTGATGAAGATGTAATGTTAGTCTCAATTATTTATTTAAAAATATAAAAAAAAGTTTAATGCTCAGTTGCAATAACCTTGTATGACATGTGCTTTATACTTTTTCTAAAAACATAATGTGAAAATGCGAAATATAATAAAATCATGACATAACCCACTGGACACCCACTTATTTTAACATTGTTATATTTCACATTTTGAAATAATTATTTTAAAAGTATAGAATAAAAGTAAAATATTATGTGTGTTTAACTTTGTCCTCTTAAGTGAGAGATGCAACTGGTACAGATATCCAAAACAATATTGAATCTAATACCTCTGAATATTTTCAACAAATGTCTTTAAATATTTAGATCTACAGACCCATATGACATGTTGGGAGTGCCCCTCTAAAATAGTATTTCTCTCTCTTCTTTAGAATGGTTAATATTTTTTTGCTACCAAATTATGAAGAAAAACACTGCTATCTTAGATAAATTAGAATGAAAAATGTACAATTAACATTATTGGTAAGATTACCTTACATGAAGAGTTTAAAATGGTCCCATGTAGGTTTTCGTTGCCTGGGGTTTGAAATATGTTTGGAGAGAAGACAATTAAGCTATTTTTAGGTTGTAGTGAGTTCGAACATACTCTGTATTGAGTTTGCTGAGAACACATCTAGTTACCTCCAGTGTTTGAACAGATCTTGTAATTTTCCTGTATTTCACTGACCTCATCTCTGTATTTTTGCTATTATAAAACAGTGCAAACAAGTATACCTTAGATTATTCAAATAGATACAACTAAGTAAACATTTGCATCAGAAAATTCATCATTGCGCTTTTTTGATTTATGGTGATTTCACTTAATTTTCTTTCCCGAATCTACCAGATAAATTAGAATTTGTGACTCTTCTGTCATAACTAGTTCTCCATGATCCTGAGTTACAACTACAAGTCTGTATTCATCATTATCTGATTCTGTAAATGACTGTTTTATACTGTTTTCTACAGTTTGTTGAGAAATGATAGTGTTTTTCCTGTCAGGTCCTTAAGTTAATAAGACATTCAAGCATTGTAGGCAGACTCTTGAGCTACAACTCTCACTTTCATTACTAGGGGACCAGGTTGTCAATGTTGGATAAAGTGAGGTAAATCTGGGAGCATTGTCATTGATATCATCACTGAAAATATCTAGTGTCAGATTAGAGCTCACCGGTGGTAGCCCAGCATCAAAGGCTTTTATGCGACATTGGAAATGTTTAACTTGTTCATGGTCAAATGATACTAGCGCAAATATCTTTCCATTCTCTCAGTTCATCAATTTCTAGGATGATATTGAGATCCCATCACTGGTGCAGTCATTGATTGAAAATGTAATAAAGGAATTATGATCAGTATCTGGTGTTAGATGCTGATGCTGTGTGGATATGAGAACCTGGTGGGTTGTGTCAACAAGTTGCTGAAAATGTGGAGCATTCTCATTTACTTCACTTATGTCAACTTTAAGAGTTTGTGAAACTGACATAGCTGAAGAACCTTCATCTGTGCAATAATAATAATCATCTTTCATTTCTCAGTCCAGTGATTCATTCACAATCAAAGATTAGCTCCCATAAAACCTGGATGTATGAAGAGTGTATGTTCTCCAATGTAAAAATCAACTTTTCCAATTATTCCTGAAACCTGATCATGCACGCTTATAATTGCAACTGTTGATCATTTTGGTGAGTTTTCAGGAACAGGTACAGAGAATGAAATTACTGACAACTCAGGAGGCTTGTCATTGATGTCCATAACAGTCACTAGCACTTTACAGTGTCCAATCAGTTGAAGATCCCCATTATCAATAGCATCTATCTGCATTTCAAATATTTTAGCCATTTCAAAATTCTATGTCTCCTTTCAATTTAATTTCTCTTGTATATTTGTCTAAACTAAACCCTTTACTTATATCTTCTTTTACTGAATGTATATAATATATCACCATTCTTACCCTGATCTAAATCTATTGCATTCAACTTCATTCCTAATGTCCCTTTAGCAGCATTTTCACTCACACTATTTTGGTAAAATGGCTGAACAAACATGAGGGCGTTATCATTGAAATCTTCCATACCTATGATAATTTGTGTTGTGCTGCTTAATCTTGGTTTACCTCCATAATAAACTGTAAACTTGAGATTGTGAATGGACTTCTTTTCTCTATCCAGAGACCTCTTTATTACAAGTTCTATTGATCTGATTTGGTTCATCTACTTTTGGAAATCTAAAGAAAAATAATCACTTACATTGAGCTCATAATTTGTTATAGAATTTTTTCCAAGATCAGATTCAACTGCTCCCTGTACATGGAAACACGATTCTGCAGGTCTGACTATAACTAAATTGTTCACACTTGAGAAGAAAGCTGGATATTGTCATTTACATCTTCTCTTTCAACATCTACATGACACATCTGCAGAGGCTTATTCTCAATAAACTGAAGAGGTATAATGCAGAACTGTATGCCCGGACACAGCATCTCTCTGTCTATTGTCTCTTTAACAAACAAGATTCCATTCTGCTGATTAACCTGGAAATATCTCTTCTCATCTCTGGAGGCATTACGTAACATTCTGGAATTAACCTCACCTCTCTCCAGTCCAAGGCCCTGATCAATTCTTCCAGCACAATTACCGTGTTTGGATTTCTCTGGGATCATATAATGCAGCAGAATCAGGACCACATCCCAATACATTTGTAACAAATGTAAATTGACCAACCTGCTCTTCAGTTGATAATCCTGCTTTAGATTGGTCATTTCTTAAAATCACTGAGAATGAAAAGGATAATCTCACCAGTAAACAAAGCACTCACACTGACTGCAGATCCAGGAAATGTAAAAACAATATCTATCATGGCCCATAATCCTACCACAATGGAGAAATATATTAAGTCTTCATCCAGCTGCTATAAATTCATGTGGACTGTAATCTAGTGCCTGATTTAAATGTTGCAACCGGAATGTGAGTACAGAATATCTGTTTTAAACAATTAATACATTATCTTCTTTTAAAATATTATTTTGTAAATTAATTAATATACATTTGCATTTATTATGATTACATGATCTATCATTTATGTTTAGCATGTTTTTATTTGGTGATGTGAAAGATCACTCCCATTTGCTATCATTTGCCAAAAATACACAAGTCACTTTTAGCACCTCCCGGGCAACCTATTATTTCGGGTTTGTGTTCCTTCACTTCTTATTTGTCCTTTTATGTTAACTTTCACTTCCAACCATATTCAGGATTCTATGCACCTTCTTCATCTTTTTGATGGCTTGACCTGGCAGGTTGATGATACTTTTCTCACAATTGATGTACAGTCTTTATATACTGATATAACCCATGATTTGGGGATTTGTATTATTAAAAAAGTACTTAACAATAGTGGCAATCTTATGGAGAAGCACCAGGGTTTATAACTGATGCCATTGCAATTATTCCAACACGTAATTATTATTTTTTTAAGGGTTCACACTATTTGCAGTTGATGGGGACAGCCATGGGGACCAAATTCACCCCGAGTTACACCAACCTCTACATGGGTGGATTTGAGACTGAGCGCATCTTGGGGTGGTGATTTTGGGGCAAACCTGGTCCTTTTTGGCCATTACCTAGATTACCTTTTTATTATTTGGAAAAGTAGTGAGCACCCGGCAATTGAATTTGTTTCACAACTTAATTAGAATAATTGTAATTTGAAATTCACTCCCACTTTTAGGAGGACCTCCAATGATTTCCTAGATTTAATATTAATGTTTCAGTTATTCAAGTTTGGTACTTCCACTCTGAAGAAAAAAGAGGATACAAATAATTTTCTTCATTATACAAAGCTTAGAAGAAGAACATACCCAAAGGCCAACTAATGTGCCTGAGACAGAGATGTTTCTCCTATATTAGGTTAGAGCAACAAACTGAGGAAACGATTGCTTCCTTTAAAGAACGCTGTTATCCTGACGATCACCTTCAAAAGGTATATAATGAAGTTAAGACAATGGATAGGTCTTCACTTATGTCTGTTAAATCTGACAGGCTATCTGCTAAGAGACAGTCCACAGTCATGGCCTTTATTACTAAATTTAATTGGGCTTCACATCAAATTAAGAAAATTATAAATAGTAATTATTCCATTTTACAAGACCCGGATCTCCAAAGTATGCTTCCTAAGAAACAGTCATTTTCCAAAGATAACAATTTAAAGAACATGTTGGCACCTAGTTTCTAAGAACTAAATTGAAGAAGGTTAATAACAGGATTGATAATATCCTAAGTTGGTTAAAAAACCTGTGTGTATTACCTTTAAATGTGCAAAATTGAACTGTATTACGTGTAAACACATTAAAAATGGTGCTACAGAATTGAATTCTTTGAATAATGGAAAGCAGTAATATATCTGTTACAATGTAGTTGTTTTCTTCAATACATTGGAAGGACCACCGGTCCTTTGAAAAGGAGAATTACTGAACCCAGATGCAATATTCAAAATAAATATCATCTCATAGTGTATCTCGTCGCTATGCCTCCATTCATAATGGACATCCGAGATGTTTGTCATTGGTGTGGAACATGTTCAGATTGCTGAGAGAGGAGGGGACAGATTTAGGAACTTGTGTAGACAAGAGGTATTTTGTGTTCTTTTTTTGGGTTTTTTTAACATTAAAAGTGTTATTGAATTTTTAATGTTTCAAGGGGGGGGTACAGAAATACAAAAGGGGAAGGGAGGAGGGGTACATAGTGGGGAGCAGAGATAACATTGTATATCTAACCTGAAAAACTTCAACACAGTACACACCCTTCAGATCTATATAGACAAGTAGTTAAGGGTTATTGCAGCAGGGGGGTCCTGGTTAAAGGCCATTGATGGATTCACTGGTGCTGGGTCCGTGGAGGCGAGAGGTATTTATCCAGATGGCTTCAATGAAGCAATGGAGCTAAATAATATTTTGTAAATTATTTAAGTTTGGTGCTGTAATTTAATTTTCAATTCATTTAGTGTAGGTTATTGTTTAAAGTATCAATTGGTAACTAAATTGGGTTTGACTATGGTAACATCAGTATGCAATCAAGATATGTGGATTATAATGGTATTATTATTATTATTATTATTATTATTATTATCATTACTATGATATCCCTCTGAAGAAGTTAATTAGTGTAATGAAATTAGGGAACTACATGGTTTTGCATTTGTGATGTGTAAGGAATTTGCTGTCTTGTTTGAAAAGTCGCTAACCTGAAGTCTGCTGTGGGGGTTCTACATATCTACACAAGTAGAGGTAATCATGTTCTGATGACTACAAGTTTGTGCCAATTCAATCTAATTACAAGGACACAGTCTTTGGTATGTCAAGTCTCTCCTCTCGTTTGAGCGGTTCAGCAGTTGGCGGCTGCCGGCAGTTGTGCAGCACAGAGATCTGTGCAGCTGCGACTTAAATATACATGGAGACAATGTTAGACTAATAAGGACTTCCCCACTCATCTGAACAGCTAAGGTGCCGGCAGGCGGGCTTGTGAGGACCTCTCCGATCATCTGAGCTATTAAGCTATTGGAGGCACAGCAAAACATTACTCATTCGTTCATGGAAGTGACGCACTGAATTGCACACAGTCTGTCAGCTGAAAGTTTTTTTTCCATTGGAGGTTCTGGGGTATATATACAATGCAGCGGTTCCGTAGAACCGCAGATTAATGCTCTTTCAAGTCGTTTTTAAAACATCACTTTTATTAAACACAAAATCTGATTGGTTTTGTGTTTGATAATGTTGTCGTTTGAAGAAAATTACTTCAAAGCGCCAGGAATGGGCTTTGGAACCACCGCATAGTAAATATACCCCTCTGTCTCATTGTGCTGCTGGCAACAAGGTAGGTGCTTCTATAGGAGGACTATAGGTACTTACCTAGCAGCATGTATGCTAATTTTTACAGCTGACTATTGTGCGGCTAACAATCACCACATTTTGGAAAAAACATGTTGAATACCTGTTCATATAATGTTTTTATTAATGAACTAATGTTCTATATTACCTATATTTATATATACTACAGTTGAAATACAAAATACAGCTCTTTTATACTATTTCTAACACACATGTTGGTAGAGGGTAAACCAGCCCCTTGATCCTAGCTGACACCACACAGTCTGAGATATTACATCTGATTAGCATCAGGAAGTAATATATTCTCTGAACTTAGATTTAACTTAACTTAACAAACTTCACATAAATCTGTGGTTTCTTAAATAACCTGCTATTTCATTATTCAAATAGGTTTCCTATCTCTCTAAGACACTGATTGAAAGGCCAATGACCCCCTTCTGTGCATTTAAGCCAAAAAGATGTATTGGTCACTCACAAAAAAAAAGACTTAATTAGCATGGGATTCCCTTTCTTAGTGTCTTACAAAAACAAATTTCTTCCAACATATGCCTACTGCATCTGAAATCAATACATTTCAAATTAAAAAAATCAGTACATTGTCAATGATTGACATCAGCACACTGTACTACTAATTGAAATAAATGTATACAATAAATGTATACAATAAACAATATATAAGTAATCAAGCCACACTGGCTAATATACAATTTTTATATACTGCACGCCATTAATCAAGGGGCTTTTTCTTTTTTCTTGTACTATTACACAGTGTGAACAGTTTTTGTTTCTTTAGCCTCAATATTTTGTGTTTAGGTCAAAATGAATAATGCAACCTTGCATCAGCTTTGTTTTAACTTGTTTTAAGACAAAAATTCTTACAATTAATAGTAATTAAGTGACATTAAATTATCGATGTTGCAAATGTAATAAAAACACAAACTATGTACAATCTAGTTGAAAAAACAATCAAAATTCAAATCATGGATTATTAATACAAAATACCCACAAATTTGTAAAATATACTTGAATTCTACCAACAGAATCTGTTCATTCTCAATCAATCACTAATTAACATAGTTTTGTAAATGTCCTATAGTGAACATCCAGATAACAGGACAGAAGTAGGATGAGTAGGATGAATAAACTTAATTGTTCATTTTTCAAATTTGCATGAATTATTATACTAAGTATTTGACATATCTGTAGGTCAGTATAAATATATATATTATTGACACCACTTACCTGCAGAAAATATGATCCACAATATAAGTTTTTTGGACCTTTTTCACTAGGTTTCCCTGTTTTCATATTTTAAACATTTTCACAATACATAAAGAAGCTCATTTAGAGCTGGATGCATATGTGCTCAGTAAAGATACATGTATAAAATGCATATTACATGCATATGTTCGGTCTGATGCATCTCAAAAACCAGTGACATACCTCTAGTATCCAGTTTAAAACAGTGGCGGATCCAGGAAGGGGAGAAGGGGGGAATCGGGTCAATCGTCCCACCTAGCAGCACAAACCTAATTTTAAATTGCTTCAATACGCCTTCAATCAAAATGGGAGGGAGCGGGGCAAATTGCGGTGGGGGCTGTGCCAACCAGGGCCGGCCAATCAAAATAAAGGAGGGGGAACGATCATGTTAAATCGCCCCCACCCCTAAAAATAAAGACTAGCTCCGTCCCAGCTCAAAAGCAGTACAATTTGTACCAAGCGTATATCAGGTGTATCAAGTGTGTATACTTTCAGCCATGATAGTGGAGAAATAGCTTACAGGTATGGCTTGTCAGTGTTAGTATTAAATGCTAAAGTCAGATTGCTCTGTTTGTACATAACATAATTGTGTAACAAAGCGTCATATACACAAGAGAGAATAGTGTTGTAACAGTATTATTATTAAATGCAAAATTCTCATTTTAAATATAAAATTAAATGAAATTAATTAAATACTAACACAAATACAAAGAAACAAAAACAAATTAAATTAATAAGCACCTGATATTTTCTCCTTTAAAAATACAATGGGAATTTTTTGTCATGGAGTTGTCCAAATGGAAGTTTCAATTAAGTAATGGACATAGACGGCCGTCCATTCATGTAGTATAGCCATTAATGATTCAAGTGCTATCAGTTGGAGAGGTCGATGTGAAATTATCCAATTAGAAGCAATGCTGCTGATATCATTGCGTTTCTCTGCACCAATGCTCCAGCACACAAAGTGATTCGGCCCATAAAAGCTGTACTTGAGGATGTGTCATAAATACGTGAACACGCTATTAGTGTCATGGCCTACGACTTCCTGCCCCTGCCAGCCCACATTCTGCCTCTCCATGCATAAGGAGATGAAAGTTACTGATATGAAAAACACTAGATACAGACCATACTTACCTACTTTCTATATTCTGATTCCGGGAGATGGGAGTGACTGGAGGTCGGGAGGGGGCGGGGCGGGGCAGGGCAAGACAAATTACGTCATTTAGCCCCGCCCCCCACGACCAAAATGTCGCGATTCTGGCTGAATCATGTCATTTAGCGGTGGCTGCAGCGGGATGCGGGAGATTTGCCAGCTCTCCCGGGAGCCCGGGAGATTGACCCGAATTTCGGGAGTCTCCCGGACATTCCGGGAGAGTTGGCAAGTATGATACAGACATATGTGTAAACAAATGTCTGTCCAGCTATTAATGAACCACAATATGTCAACAAAATGATTCAAAAAAAAATATAACTATTTGGCCAATTGTTCAAATTAATTTCCTGAACAAAAGATATATACTGCAATTAGAAATGTATCTGTTGAGTAATTTTCAAACCATATTAGTTATCACAGTAAAAGCCATATATGAAACCACATTTTTTTTAAACTGGCAGAAGTCAAACCAAAATGCTGATTTTGTGACCTGGGAACCATTTAAATGGTGCAATGTGTCAACAAAAACACACAAAAGGCACAAATTGGATGCATGCATTTTGAGTATGATGTTTGTTTATATAAAGGTGCTTGATTTACAGTTGATCACTAAATTGCAGCCAAACAAGAGCCATGGCCAAAGTAGGTTTAGACACAAATCTTAATATATGGGCAGAAGGATGGCGTAGTGGTTAGCACTTCTGTCTTACAGCACTGGGGTCATAAGTTCAATTCCCGAACATGGCCTTATATGTGAGGAGTTTGTATGTTCTCCCCGTGTTTGCATGGGTTTCCTCCGGGTGCTCTGGTTTTCTCCCACACTCCAAAAACATACTAGTAGGTTAATTGGCTGCTAACAAATTGACCCTAGTCTGTGTCTGTGTGTGTGTATGTGTGTTAGGGAATTTAGACTGTAAGCTCCAATGGGGCAGGGACTGAGTGAGTTCTCTGTACAGCGCTGCAGAATTAGTGGAGCTATATAAATAAATGGTGATGATGATGATATATGTACAACTTTACATGTAGCATACAGATCCATCCAGAGCACAAATGTTACAGTCATCATCATCGACATGTAAACTTGTACCAGACCTAATGGACATACAATAATACAACTTCTAAAAGTTGCATCTTAAAGGTAACTTGCATGTGCAACAAAGGATTAAATCAGAAATGAACAGTTTTTGCATGATGTTTAGTTTGCAAATCTGGGGTTTGCTTCAAGCTACATTTGATTATTTCTAAACTGCATTCAGTTTGTTGTAAATCTCATGTGGTTTGCAACTTTTAAAACCACCACAAATCAGATGACTTTTTTTGTTTGAACCACGTCTATTTGATTGCAGTAACTTTGATACACCCTCCAACAAAGTTAAGTTATCTATAGAAGAGATGTACGTTGCCTTTACAATTTCCCATTATCCATAATAATCACAAACACATATAAATAATAATTACTGCAGTAATCTGTAGTATGGCACATTTAGTTATAAAAAGTAAATAACTTTACCAATTGTACCCAATATTTTAAGTCTTAAAAATATCTATACCAATAAAACATGCACATCTGTCATAATCTTGGCATTCCCTTGGATGGATTAGCAAATAATTTAGAATATTAGACAATGAAAGAGATAGAACTTAGTGGCATACAAAATAAGTGAGACAAACACTCAATTTCCTCTTTCAATCAATAATCAGAGTAATGTCAATTTAGATGCACTGTGTAAGTTTTCAGCAAAAGAAAAAAGTTAGCATTACTAGCATATTAATAGTACTCTTTTAAAGTAACAAACTGATACCACCCTTAACAGCAAGTAAGTCCCTTTAGGAAATAGCATAACAGAAAGTCTGTGTTTATAAGGCTAAATTAAATTATTATTTTTTTTAAAGTTTTGGATATATTTATACGGAACAAAATCTGTCCAGTATGATATATGTAGGATAGTGGAGCTTCTCTATCTTGCAGGAGTGCAAAACCTGAGTTTATGAGATTATCTGGCAGGTCTAAAGAAAAGGCTGTAAATTGGAAGATTCATACACATGGCATGGTCAGAAAGCTAATTAATATTCCTGGCTTTGCAATTATTTCACATCTTTACAATTTTTTTCACAACTTTAACCAGATTCCTAAAGATGTGGAATTTATCTGCAGTTTATGTAATAGAGACTGGAGATATTACACAATCACACATTATCTATTCACAGATCTGCTATTGAATGTCCAGACTAACCCGTGTGTTTTATTGTCATTTAATGGTTGCTATTAAAAAAAATATTTAGACTTGTAGAACAAAATTATTGACTAGATAAAAAATAAAGATAAAGATAAAACATAAGGATAATTGCAGCTAAAGCTTTGATTCTGGCTAAATGCTTAAAATACAGTGGAGTAATCAAATTGACGTAATACTTATTAATAACCTTATTCTTACTATGAGAGCACTGCATTCTCAATAATATGGTGATCTGGGATGGAATTCCAAAACCTCTATGTACACCTTGATTTGACCTTCTTTCTCTAGATGTCCCCATAACATTATGATTTCCCTTAATATTACATCTATAGGCTCAAATCTTGCTCATTCATTCCTTATCCTCCATACTTCTTGACTGTCTCTCTTCCCAATTATGTTGCTCTTTATTTAAAAACAGACATTTTTAGTCCATTTTGATACTAAATTTGTTTAAATTTTATGAAAAAAAAATACTTCTTCTAAAACAATCAATATGGATTCTAAGATATATTTTTTATTATAAACACATAAATAATTTATAACAAGAGAAAATGTTTTCTTGTTCTACTGACATTTACAACATTTTAAATAATAAGTTTTATTTTTCAAAAATATAGCTGCTATACGTATATATTATTTATCTTTATAATGTTTTAAAATCACTTAATACAGATTAAAATATTTAGGCATAATAGTGGCTACATTGACCACTGGTAATGATTAAAAATAAGTTGACCTACTGCAAATGATTTGCACACTAGTTTGTCACTAACTTGTAAACCAGCATCTTGATTAAACTTTGTGAGTTGAATCATTATTAGAAACATTTTCTGATTAGTTGGCTTAATTTTTACTCTAAGTTGTCCAATATGTCCAAAACCTTCAGTGAAACCCTTTTTATAGTGAAAAGCTGTTTGTGCTGCTTAATCTCACAAAAGTTGTCCAAAATCTGAAACATCTTTTTGTGGTCTCTACACTTCTCCTTCTGTAAATCTGTCTAGTCAATCAGTATCATCAGATGAAGGTGAGACAGTATATGGGTGCATGCAACACTCTGACATTGCATCTTATTTTGTGGTAAGGAAGGAATAATTCTGTAGCATCTTTTTAAGCAACAAATGCCACTTTAAAATCTTCATGTGCAAAACATGCACAAATGCCAATAACAAAAAAATGAATTTCATAATTACCTAAGTTAATAGTCTACATTATATTCACAAAGAATGGGGCAATTCTATATTGCTGCCTGTATGCCCCAATAATACTGACATTTTTGTGCTGTTTACTTTTTTCAACATCATAGACAGTATTTCTTGCCTATACAAATTTGAATGTTTTTAATCTCCTTAAATGCTAAATGTTTAGAATCTGGATCATGTGACATTATTAACATTTTCTACTCATTTTATTTGGTGGACCAAAAGAGCATATTTAAAAATAGTGCAGCTGATGACTACTGAAGATGTAAGTAGTTCTTGAGCATACATCATATGCCTTCACCTACAGATGCCTGTCAGGTCAAGAAGATCCTGTACAGTTCCTTTTCTAATATAATTATAAGACAATCCTCAAAAAGTAATGCTAGCTTAAAGGCTATAAGAGGCTGAAGAAGCACAGCTGGAAAACATCTATGGAATTTGCTGCAAGTATTCAACAATTAACAATGACTAATTGTAGTATTGTTCTATCTATATACAACAGGAAGGAACAATTGCCTTCATATATTACATCACACTGAAATCTTGAGGTCTAACTTTCACTCTGATTGCATAGAATGTCTAAACATATTACTGTATTTGCCATTGAATCTTAGGGTACATTTTACTAAATGTAGTGCACATTACTGTATGTAACATAAATAGACTTTCTGGAAAATATACATGCATTATTTGTAGTAGCTTATCCTTATTATGCAAATAAGATAAATTATGTACAATATATTGGTCCTAAATAAATAAAGCTAAATGTAAACAGTCAACCAAAAAAAAACAACTTTATCTCTGGCGCTAATCTAATACATGTGAAAACCAAAGAAGATTTTAAAATTAAATAACAATCACCCTTGGGTACAGAATGCAGCAACTCAAAAAGGAGGCAGTATTAAACCTCCATACAAATATAGCAAAGAAAACACAGAGTTGCGCAGGAAGACCCAATTAAACATTTATTATGATAACCATATAAGTATGTACAAAAGATACTTCTAAATAAAATAATAAATAAAAACCCACATATCATATTCAATATATCAGGAAAACAGCAGCTAATAAAACTAATTATCCTAAAATAAATAAACCTAGGTGAATCATTGATTGCAAAATTAACCACATGAGCTCATTTAGATTATATAATAAAGGATGTATGATTACACCTTTAAACAATAAAAAGATATATCCAACTTGTGAAATACATAAATTAGCGTTTTCTGATTAATTGCAGTTCCAAATAAAAAAGGTCAGTTATGATTTAAAAGAACTTGCATATGAATAGAAAAAATGTCCTATAGAAACATATATATCCAAATTGACCCGAGTATAGATCAAACCATGGTTTTAGACTGGAGTGTACACAAATGTCCCGTTAGATAGAGAGTTAGACTGTACTCCTTACCGCCTTCGCGGGTTACATATACCGAGAGTAACAGATGATATGCTAAGCAAATAGCTGAGATGGCAAACAAGATGAAAAACCAAATGGACTTCTAACTGCTTCAGCGGCTATTGCAGAGATGAAATCCACGTACCTTCAGGAATAGACTGTGTCTGTTAGTAAAGCCAGCAGATCTCCACACGGCAAATATCTTGTTAAACAGGAATAAAATGAATTGCTCCTTACCGTGTGAGCGGCTGCCACAGTAATACAATAAAAGTCTCTTGGGTGCGCACCACAAAGTCCGGATAGGAAACCGATGAATCAACCATAAGTTTCACTTGTTTGAATGTATCCAGTCTAACAGTGAGACTCAATTCAGTCTGAGCAGCACTTGCAAAGCGACGCGTTTCATATGATCTACAGACTTTTTTAAGCAAACTGTAAGCAAGCTAAATGTAAACAGTGCAATAAATTCTTAAAAATTCTTAAAATATAAATTAGTCTTAATTTTAAAAGCATGCAGGTGGAGGGCTCTCCCTCTCTTTCTCTCTCTCTCTCTCTCTCTCTCTCTATATATATATATATATATATATATATATATATATACATATATATCTAATATATATAAGCCTAGTGTCGTGTGTTAGTCTGTGTGTGTGTGGGGAAAAAAAACCAAGCTGCAGCGCCACCTGCTGGGTGGAGTTATACACTGACCTACTAAATTCTTAGTGTGTGTGGAAAAAAAACTCAGAAAGGGCTGAAATTTGGTATACTAAGATGTTTTTAATTTGTTAATTTAATTTGTTAATTGTTAAAAGTGTTTATAAAGATTTTAAAAAAATATATATATATTTCTTGAAGGAGAAGTGACAGTTGGGAGTGGTTGGTGGTTGCCGGGGGTGACAGTTGGGAGTGGTTGGTGGTTGCCGGGGGTGACAGTTGGGAGTGGTTGGTGGTTGCCGGGGGTGACAGAGCGAGAGGAGTGTGATACTCAGGACCGCTGAGAGAGATCCCTGTGTCTGAATAGACATCTGGATAGATGTGGCGATAAAGATGAAGGATGTGGCGATGAAGATGAAGGATGAGGTGATGGAGAAAAATGATGAGGTCGTGACATGTGGACAAAACCACGTTAAAAAAGGGCGCTTGCGTCGGGAGGTAACGCTCTTCCCATGAGGAGGCCTGGGCTAGGCCCAAATGCATGACAAGAACCTTTTTAACACCTTAAGTAGCTTGATTTGACTAGAATGCATGAGTATCATGCACGGGTTAACTTGTATATATATATATATATATATATATATATATTTATACTTTTATTTACTTCTACTTATTAGATGTCCAGGTTATGTTGACTGTGAAGTTTTTATGTCCCTGCAGACTGTAGGAGCATTGTCCTTAATTCCTTCAATAAAAACATTCAACGAGAAGTTTCAGTTGTGTTTACGTGACACTGGAAGTATGTAATTTGTCTGTGGTCAAAATGACACTAATGCCAATGCCTTTCCATTCTTGAATTAATGTAAATATATGAAGATATCAGGAAGTTGATGTTGTGTAGACATGAGAAGCCGGTGGGTTATTTTTCATAATAAGGATTGTCTCAAACCCTGCAGAAATGCATCAAAACAACTGCAAAAAGTGAGGAGCATTTTTATTCACATAACATAAAGTTTCTGAGATAGATAGGGAATATCTTCTCACAGTATTGATATCCTCACAGTCATGTTTCATTTCTAAACCCAATGGTTCATTCACAGTCAATAAAAAATCTTTCATAAATCCTGGATTTATTTTGAAGGTTATATGTTCACAATTGGGGCATTGGACCATTGGATCCAGATGATTTCAAATGTTGTCTAACATCCTCTGCAATAGGAACTAATAGTGATGTCACTGTCATCTCAGAAAGATTATTGTCAGCCACATCAGTCAGCAGAACTTTACAACGTGCAACCATCTAGAGATCTCCATTATCAATAACAGCAACCTGGATTTCATACATATTTGTGGTTTCCAAGTCTTTTTCATCTTTCACACTAAATCCCCAATATATTGGTCTAAATTAAAACATTTGCTTGTGTCCCCTCATATCATCTTGCTAAACTAATATAATAGATCCACATTCCCCCCTTCATTTAAATCATTAGCATTTAAATTGATAAATTGCTAAGTATTTTTAGTACTTAGTAAAGTCAAATATTTTTTGAAATATAATGCAAAATAATAATTTGTACTGAGTTCAAAATTTGTAAGGTCATGGTCAACAGTTTCCTTTAATGGGAAAGAAATTTGGCAGGTCTCATTTCTTATATCAATAGATTTTTTTTCCTTAATAGGACAATTCTGGACTTTTATGTCATCTATTCCTACACCTACACAATACATCTGCACAGGCCTATCTACAGATCCTGCAGAGGAATAATACAGAATTGCATATTTGGACATAGCATTTTGCTGTCTTTTGTTGCTTTAACAAATTAAATCCCATTCTGCCGTTTAACCCAGAAATATTCTTTCATATCTCTAGATACAACACATAACCTTCTAAAAGTTATTGCATAGCTCTCCAATCCCTAGCCCAAAGTTAGGCATAACCAAACCATCTGTCATTCAGTTAGAAGATCCTTTCAATACTTGGTTATTTACTTATCTAGTAACATTGCCAATTATGTCATTCAAATTTTTCTATAATTGTTTGATTTACTGAGGTCATTTCCTCCTCCCAGACTAATTTCCAGTCCCAAACTTTAAGAAGTGATCACATAGTTTCTTTAATTAGTATTCAATAACATTTGGTAAAAGAAAGATGTGATAAAGAATAAAGATTTCTAAATAATAAAGATTGTAAAAAATATATAGCCTGTAAATGATGATGATTGATAATGTTTAATAAATAATTAAAAATAAAAATTAAATACAACTGTAATAAAGTGTTAAGGTAATAATGATTGATGAACAGTCATAAAAATTATAAGTTTGTTAACTTATGAAGGAGAAAATAAATCTGAAACATTACATAAAGTATTATTTCAAGAGTAAAAAGAAGCAAAATCACTTTAACATTAAAATTAAAAAGAATACAATCTCATACAATATGAAGCTGTTTTCATCGCAACACTTTTGTTTTATCGTATAGTTTTATTTTATTTGTTTTATGGTAATTATTTATTATTGCAAAATGTGATAGTTATAAATAATTAATAAAAATGTACATTAAAAATAAAATATATGTTAATTAATGATAATTAAGAATACAGAATTTAATTTCAAATTATCTTACCTTATATGAAGTATTTAGCATGGCCCCTTGTTGGATTGCTTGCTCTTCATTTCCGTAAGATTGAGAACTATTTGGAGTGAAGACAATTAAGTCATTTTTGGTTTGCAGTGAATTTGAATACATTCGATATTGAGTTTGCTGGGAATACAACCAGCTTCCTCCAGTGTTGGAACATATCTTGTAATTTTCCTTCAGTTCATTGAGCTCATCTCGATATTTTTGCCATCTTAAAACAGTGAAGGCAATTAAAGTAATAAGAAATATACTTGAGATTATGCAGATGGCAACCACCAAGTAAACATTTGTGTCTGAAAATTCATCAACCTTTTCTTTAGACTCGTGATTATTAAACTTAATTTCTTCTCCTGACTCCACTAAGGAGATGATGATTTGTGTCACCGAAGTCATGAATGGTTCTCCATGGTCTCGAGCCACCACTTGCAATCTGTATTCATCATTATCTGAATCTGTAAATGGACGTTTTAAACTGATTTCTCCAGTTTGCTGAGAAATGACAAATGGTGTTTTTCCTGATGAATCTTTAAAATTATAAATCATCCAAGCATTGTATCCAGAATCTAGATCTACTGCTCTCATTTTGGTTACCAGGTATCCTGGCTGTGCCGACTTTGGAGTTTTAATTGTGACTGCAGAATAAAGTGGGGCAAATGTAGGTGCATTGTCATTAATGTCTTCAATAAAAATATTTAATGTCAGATTAGAGCTGAGTGGGGGTAGACCAGCATCAGTGGCTTTTATAAGGCATCTGAAATAATTAATTTGTTCATGGTCAAAGGATACTAAAGCAAACACCTTGCCATTCTCTGGATTGATGGAGATGTAAGAAGATATAGGGATCCCTTCAATTGTGCTATCACTGACTGAATATGTTATAAATGAATTCTGGTCAATATCTGGGTCAGAGGCTGATGCTGTGTAGATATGAGAACCTGGTGGGTTGTTTTCCTTTATAAAGATTGTGTCAAGTGGGTGTTGGAAATGGGGGACATTGTCATTCACATCACTTACAACTATGTGAAGAGTTTTTGAAACTGAAAGGGAGGGAAAACCATTATCTCTTGCCGTTATGACAACTTCATATTCATCTTGCATTTCTCGATCCAATGTTCCATCCACGGTCAAGGCGAAATCCCCCATGAAGGCTGGATTTATTTTGAAGGGTGTATGCTCAGAAAGGTGGCAATTTACTTTTCCATTTAATCCTGAATCCTTGTCAAATACAGTGATTATTGCAACTGTTGTTCCTTTTGGTGAGTCCTCTGGAACAGGAACTGATAATGACGTCACTGTCATCTCTGGAGGATTGTCATTAACATCTACAACAGTCACTAGAACTTTGCAATGTCCAACCATTGCATTTTCTCCATTATCAACAGCATCAACCTGAATTTCATACACATTAAAATTTTCAAAGTCCACTTCACCTTCCACTGTAATTTCACCTGTATGTTTATCTAGACTGAAGACTCTGCTCACTTCCTCCATCACCATGTTGTTAAATTCATATAATATTTCCCCATTTCTTCCCTGATCCAAATCTGTAGCATTCAACTTGAACACTAAAGTTCCTTTAGCAGCATTTTCAGTTACACTACACTGGTAGAATGGCTGATCAAATGAAGGAGCATTATCATTAACATCTTCCACATTAATTACTACTTGTGTTGTGCCACTTAATCTTGGTTTACCTCCATCATAAGCTGTAAGTGTGAGATTGTGAACAGACTGTTTTTCTCTGTCTAGGGATTTTTTAAGCACAAGTTCTAAAGATCTGATTTGATTTAAATATTTCTGAAAATCTAATGAAAAATAATCACTTGCACTGAGCTCATAGTTTGTGATAGAATTTATTCCAAGATCTGGATCAACTGCTCCCTTTAGTGGAAAATGAGATCCTGCAGGTCTGAGCTCTGATATCATGAGACTGAACACTTTGTAGGAAAAAACTGGACTATTGTCATTTATATCTTCTATCTCTACATCTACACGATACATCTGCACAGGCTGATCTACAATAACCTGCAGAGGAATAATACAGAAGGGTGTATTTGGACACAGCAGTTCTCTGTCTATTGTCTCTTTAACAAACAAGATTCCATTCTGCAGATTAACCTGGAAATATTCCTTCTCATCTCTAGAGACAATACGTAACATTCTGGAATTGATCTCACCTATCTCCAGTCCAAGGTCCTGAGCAATTCTTCCAACAAAGGTGCCGTGTTTGGATTCCTCTGGGATCATATAATGCAGCTGACACAGGACCACATCCCAGGACATTTGCAGCAATAAGAAATGGACCAACCTTCCTCTTGCTTGGTAATCCTGCTTTAGATTGATCATTTCCTAAATTCACTGAAGTTGAATTTGATATTTTTTCCAGTAAATAAGGCATCCACATTGAATAAATATCCAGGAGACAGAAAGGGAAATCTATAATGGCCGATATCCCTACAACAAGATGTTGAGCTGGTAACAATGCAGAAATAGATTTGTTCCCCAGCCTGCTGTTATAAGTTGGTGTGGAGTGACATCTAGTGCTTGATTGCAATACTACATCTAATATTAACAACTAATGCGTACGTACATATATTTAAAGTTACCTTAGTATTTTCTTCTATTAAAATGTTATTTTGTAAATTGACAAGCAGAGATTTAAAATAATAATGTATTATATGTTTCATTGTGTGTATGTTACATATTACCATGTTCTCATTTTAGTGATATACAGGAACACGAAACATATTGTGAAACGGTTTTAATTAATTATAATGAATTTACATTGTTTGCTCTAAAATAATGTCTGTAATAAAATCTTGCATAAAGCAGGATTCAAATTTGTTCAAAAAATAAGATATGTTGCAACATATTGCAATAACACTTGCAAAATTTCAAGTATGAATATGCAGAGACAATTATAAATTCATGTCAGTCATTACACTTCCCTGATGCAACAAACATGGACATTTGTTTCCTTATCTGTAACTTATTCATTTTTATAGATTTACCTATTGAAAAGCAATGTGGTGGAAAACCATGACCTAAGTGAGACATCTTGAACTAAATTTTAAAATGCACTTTTGTTTTTGCTTTTAATAATCATCTAAAGAGAAATGATATTCAGATTATTTATGTACTTTAATTGTAGCACACATTTTTGCAGAATAAATCTGATAAGATAATAATCAGTGTTAACAGTATTTGTCCAGGTAACAAGCTTTAAACTTATAATCAAAGGTTGAGTAAAATAAATTGTCACTTCTGAATTGTAATTTAAAGGTTACCTAGGCAAAATAGCCAGGATGTTGGAAAGTTTTATTTTTCATTGCAGAACAAAACTATTTAATATGTAGAGCCTGAAAATGTTGCTAGATTATTTGTAGAGCACTTGGCAGCCTTATCCACAAACACGAACAGAGTTTTCAAAGAGAAAACTTAATTGGATGATTATAAATGTTCCCATGCATGCTACACTGCCAAAACTTATAATTTCTTAAATATATCTCTAGGTCTTGCATACTGTTTTATGTATACACTGAAAGCTCTTTTTCTCTCTTTATTACACCAGGTTAGTTATTTTTAACTTTCAAGTTATGTTACGTTAGTTGCTCTTCTAGCATTCATGTTGGGTTTATAAAGGTACTGTAAATTTTGACATGTCTTCAGGGAAACCTAGCATCTAAAAGTTGCTATGAGCTGTGATATTTATTTATATAGCACCACCAATTACTCAGAGATCTAAAGAGTACATTTGTGATTGACATTTGACCTTGTCCCATTGGAGCTGACAGTCTAATTTCCATATCATACACATACAGACACAGATACTAGGGTTAATATTGTCAGCAGTCAATATTAGTTTGTTATTGGAGCACCCGCAGGAAACCGATGCAAACACGGAGACAACATACAAACTCCACGCAGATAAGGATATGCCCTGTTCAGATACCTTACCCTGTTTTGGATAAAGGAAAAAACTCTAACCTGTTTTAGAGTGCCTTATAGCTAGTTTGTTGAGTTGTAGTCTCTGTTATTACATATCTGCTTTATTTTTTTCTGCTTTAATGTATCCAAACTACAGCAGTTACTACTAAGACACATTATGTTCAACTGTTATTACAGAATTATGGGATTGTAAGTGTTGCTAAAAAAATTATTATATTTAGTGTGTTTTAAGAAAATTTAAATGTATCTCCAATGGGACCTAAAAAACACCTGTATATTGGTAACTCAATGTAATGTTATGCATCCTCAAGGGGTGAAAATATATCATCTATGGAGCAGACCCATAATTTGCCTGAAAGTGACTCATGTCAAGCACCTGTTGTTGCCTTCAAGTTAGGTTCTGATTTGTATACTTTGCTCATCAAACACAAAATAATTGTTCTCAAAGGCAAACATGAGTAGGACTGTGATGTTCATTGTTGTGGAAAAAGGAGTCAGTAGCGTATTTACATTGACTACATGTTAATACCATGTAGTCATCATCGAGTTACTTTACAGAGAGGATGACCACATAATAGTTGTTGCATATACATTTATCTTCTAGATGTTGAGGAGCTTATTTTGTAGCATGGATGAAACATATAGAAAGTTTAACCACAATCTATGTCTTATTCAAAATGACATAACAGGGGAATGTATGAAGATCAAAATCAATATTTTGGAAGGGCCAAGGCAATGTCATCACCAAACCCGCAAGATCGCTTAATACTAGAAAACCCTCTATTGTTAAAAAATAGAGATCTCCTCCAAGGTATTATTTCCCAAAAAAGTTTTATAACAGTGTTGTAAAAGACTGCCAATTTTAAAAGCCATTTAATGTTATAAATTTCCGATAAAATCACATTACATATACATGCATGGAGAATGTTAGATGGTGTTACCTATTAAATAAATGTAATATGCATAAATGTCAGTGTTTTCCTGTTCTCTTAGATTCTCTTTATTATATATCTCTGGCATGAAGCTCTAACAATATAGTAATACAAATTTGCAAACCAAAAAAATCAAACCAGTGTTGATATTTCTTAAATTTCTCTCCATTGAGATGTAAAATTTATTAAAAAATGTAATTTCCTGCTTGACTTTGTTATTCTATTTTGGAGAAAGAAAAGACTGATGACCTTTTTAAGAGTACTTAAATTTTTTGTTTTCTCCCTACTTTTTCGATACCATTTGTAAAATTAAAAAAATTGGTAAATCCTTACCCTATGTTCCAGTTGGATGCTACAAGATTATTCCATGTTATTATTTTTGTTTTCCTATGTTTCTATCATGATTTCAGTATCCTGCTCCTTGTATACTTTTGTTTAACCATTCAAAATATGTATAACTATAAAAAAAATAAATAAACCTATGCCAGGTGGGTGGATACTCTTTTTAATAGTATGCTCAAATGTTTCCACTGGAATGCCAGAAATTAGAGGTGTTAGGTGGTAGCCAAAATAAAATGACCATATCCAATAAAACACCCACTTAAATCTGTTATCTATGAAAGTCAAAATAATTGTTCTCAAGTCAAGATAAATCTTGGCCAAAAGGGTGACATGAATAAAAAAAATAAAAGCAATAACTGAAGAAGAGCAAAATCAGTGCATTGATCCACACCCAAATCACAACTAAATGTGACAATATCTGCTAAACCCATAAAACTATATAACCAACTTGAAACAGCTTGCCATACACCAACATACACTAATGAACTTACATTGCTTGGCAATGTAGCATTGTAAGAGACTGATTTCCAATTACAGGAAATATTTGATTGCAGTCATGAAACATGGCTTCACAGACGTACATTTAGATAAGTTTATTTATGAAATATATTAAACAAGCACACATTTTTAAGCTTTATTGTTCACTCAGATTCCCTTTTTATTACCTGGGTACGCATAAGGCTCTGATCACAATAAATGGTGAAAATATGCATGATTTCAGAATATCCAAAATGAACGGAATACTTTTGTAATGAGCTGTATGTATTACCAGATGGTTCTTTTTGAAATCCATTAAAGTCTGACCCTACAAACATTGAAACAATTTGCCTTAATTAATTTACAAATAGATCATGGACAGTTATACTTATTTTAACTGCATCTTGTTTAACCCCAGTCAGTTTTTTTCTATAATTACACTTTCAGAAACGTGTGATCATCCTGAAACACCTAGGTTGTGAGCAGTGTGGGAAGATCAGGAGATGTTCGTTTTAATTTTCTAAAATGTGCTTGTAAAATGACAAAATCTAATAATTATGGGCTACAGCAACATTTTCTCAGGCACACAGTCTGGATCCAGTACATGTCACCCTTCCCCCTATAGTTTTACCCTACCAAACATTACTCTGTCCCTCCCTATTATTTGCTTCAAAAGTGAGAATTGTGAGAAGTGGATTTAATAGTCTCGCAGGAAAGAATTAAAGAATTAAAAGGGTTATGTTACCTTTTAAAGATATTCAAATCAGTTTTTGATTCATTAGGTTTAGTTCAAGGAAATGCATATGCTAGGCATCCTTTATAATCTCTTTGTACACACTGTGCTGTAATGTATGGCTTTGTTTCTGTTTCTCTTTTAATATTCTTGGTACCTTTCAAGATCTTCAAATCAGGCCACACCAACAATTATATCATGCTCCTTGTCCTACCACTAAGCCATGTCTCAAGCTATAGCATTGTAAGAGTGTTATCACGTGATTAACATAGACTGGAGTAATTTAGGCAGATTTAAGGGACAATGACAATAACAATGATGCATTGTTATAGACCTTAGTAAAGTCTCGAAACAGTAATATTATTATAATATACTTTATATTTAATTACTTGCCAACCATTACACATACTGTAGGTCTACAGCCTATTTAGCTGGTCTATAAAGACAGATGAAACCATTTCTATAGTCTATAGTTGGGCAGTCAACAATTATCCCTTCTACGTGCCTAACACAGTATATCTGCCAGGAAATATTTAATTCCGTTTCCGGCAATTAGATCACTGCACATAGCTTTCTAACATAGTACGTTGTATTCAAGACTACAGGACACTTTCCACAACACATGGAGACTATATTGGTGTCATCGCTGGGGTCTCACTGTAGCAAGGAGAGCCTCAATATGCATTAGACCCAAAGAGCCATCCACACATTGACTCTAGTATAAGAGCATCTGTTCTATGCTGCAGTAATTAAAAGTAGCTAAAATAGTAAACATAGGGGTCGAGTCAATTAAGCTCAAGGTTAATGCATGGGATTAGTGTTGATATACTGCCAATTATGGTACAGAAAAATTTGCTTACTCTACTTGCATCTCTATGAAGGGTGAGCACAAATAAGCAAAGTTTTTAACAGCAATAATCCACTTATGGGACATCACCAGTAATTGAACCACTCCCATACTGTTCCGTCCTCTTGGGTGGGGGGGGGGGGGTGTGTGGAAAATTGTAATTGACATAAAGAAGTTTTAAACTGTTAAACTCAATCATAATTAAATATAAAGCTTACTTTGGTCCAAAACAAGCATGTCAAACATTTAATAAATGTCTACAAATTGTAGAAGTAACAGAATAATTTTAATTATATATTTAAATTATTTATTTATGTGGCTTAAACTAGTTCAATAAAATTACCTAAGGAAATAATCATATTGTTTTCTTATTTAATACTAATAAATTTAAAATATATTTATACTAATATGCTACCAACAGGAAGCTATATATTCCCCACCCAAAAAAATATAGGAGAAATAAAGTTATTCCAAGTGAATACAACAGAGTACAAAGATTGTCTTTAATACTACTATGTAAAAAGCTGGCAATAAAAGAGTATCACTCTGTACAAGTCCTACAGAAGTTTGAAAATGTCAATTGTTTTGAATGCCAGGAAGAAATTGTTTGGTTGCTCTATAGTGGCTCCCAAATGATACAATTCTGGAAAAGAGTATAATAGATTATAGTAGGATTAAGAGTACAGTTGCTCCTCTCTCTTCTGAAATCACTTTTTTTTGCAGCACAGAAAGGACAGTTGATAAACTAAAAACATTATTATGACTTTCATTGTCTTTGTGTCACAAAAAATGAAATATATGCTTAGAATTAGTAACTAAATAAATATGATCAATTGCCTTACCTTGTATGAAGAATTTTGCAAGAATCCTTGTTGACTTGAATGTTCTTCATTGCCTGTGATCTGTGAGCTATTTGGAGTGAAGACGATTAAGTCATTCTTGTTTTGGAGTGAGTTGGAACATACTCTATACTGTGTTTGTTGTGAATACATCCAACTACCTCCAGTGTTGGAACAGATCTTGTAATTTTCCTTTAGTTCATTCACCTCATCTCTGTATTTTTGCCATTTCAAAACAGTGAAAGCAACTAGAGTGATAAGAAATATACTTGATATTATGCAGATAGCAACTACTAAATACACATTTGTGTCAGAAAATTCTTCAACATTCCCCCTGGAAGCATGATTCACAAACTTGATTTCCTCTCCCGATTCCACCAAAGAGATGACAATTTGGGTCAATGCAGTCATGATTGGATCTCCATGGTCCTGCGCCACCACCACTAGCCTATACTCGTCATTATCTGACTCTGTAAATGGACGTTTTAAACTGATTTCTCCAGTTTGCTGGGAAATGAAAAATGGTGTTTTTCCTGCCGAATCTTTAAAATTATAAGACATCCAAGCGTTGTATCCAGAATCTAGATCGACTGCTCTCATTTTAGTTACAAGGTATCCTGACTGTGCTGACTTTGGCGTTTTAATTGTCATTGCAGAGTAAAGTGGGGCAAATGTAGGGGCATTATCATTTATATCATGAATGAATATATTCAACGTAAGGTTAGAACTAAGTGGAGGTAGACCGGCATCTGTAGCTTTAATATAACACTGGAAAAATGTGACTTGCTCATGATCAAATGATACTAAAGCAAATACTTTGCCATTCTCTGGATTGATTGACATATAGGATGATATGGGAATCCCATCAATGGTGCTGTCACTGATTGAGTATGTGATGAAGGAATTCTGACCAACGTCTGGGTCAGAGGCTGATGCTGTGTAGACATGGGAACCCGGTGGGTTGTTTTCCTTGATGAAGATTGTATCAACAGGTTGCATAAATCGAGGGGCATTGTCATTTACATCACTTATATCAACCCTTATAGTTGTTGACACTGACAGAGATGGATAACCTTCATCTTTAGCAGTTATGACAACTTCATATTCTTCCTTCATTTCTCGATCTAATGGTCTACTCACAGTCAAAGAAAAATCCCCCATAAATGCCGGATTTATCTGGAAAGGTGTATGTTCAGATATTTGGCAAATTACTTTCCCATTTGACCCTGAATCCCTGTCATCTATACTGATAATTGCAACTGTTGTTCCTTTCGGTGAATCCTCTGGAACAGGAACTGAAAGTGATGTTACTAACATCTCAGGAGGATTGTCATTTACATCCATAACAGTCACTAGAACTTTACAGTGTCCAACCATCGGGTGATCTCCTTTATCAATGGCATCAACTTGAATTTCATACATTTTAGTCTTTTCAAAGTCAACATCACCTTTCACTCTAATTTCTCCAGTTTGTTTATTTAGACTAAAAACTCTGCTCACTTCCTCCATCACCATGTTGCTAAATTCATATAATATTTCCCCATTCTTTCCGTGATCCATATCTGTAGCATTTAACTTGAACACTAAAGTCCCTTTAGCAGCATTTTCAGTTACACTACACTGGTAAAATGGCTGATCAAACAAAGGGGCATTATCATTAAGATCTTCAACAGTTATAACAATTTGAGTTGTGCCACTTAATCTTGGTTTACCTCCATCATAAGCTGTAAGTGTGAGGTTGTGAACAGATTGCTTTTCTCTGTCTAGGGTTATTTTTAGCACAAGTTCTAAGGATCTGATTTGGTTCATGTATTTTTGAAAATCTAAAGCAAAATAGTCACTTGTGCTAAGTTCATAATTTGTAATAGAATTTGTTCCAAGATCTGGATCAACTGCTCCTTTTAGTGGAAACTGAGATCCTGCAGGTCTGATTTCTGAAATCACTAGATTGTACACTCTGGAAGAGAAAACTGGACTATTGTCATTTATATCTTCAATTTCTACATCTACACGATACATTTGTACAGGCTTATCTACAATAACCTGCAGAGGAATTATACAGAAGGGTGTATCTGGACACAGCCCCTCTCTGTCTATTGTCTCTTTAACAAACAAGATCCCATTCTGCAGATTAACCTGAAAATATTCCTTCTCATCTCTAGAGACAATACGTAACATTCTGGAATTGATCTCACCTATCTCCAGTCCAAGATCCTGAGCAATTCTTCCAACAAAGGTGCCGTGTTTGGATTCCTCTGGGATCATATAATGCAGCTGACACAGAACCACATCCCAGGACATTTGCAGCAATAAGAAATGGACCAAACTGCTCCTTAGTTGATAATCCTGACTTTGATAGGGCATTTCCTAAATTCACTGAAGATGAAGGTGCAAATTTATCCAGTAAATAAGGCACTCACACTGACTGATCCACAACACGGAAATAAAAAATCTATGATGGCCGATATTCCTGCAGCAAGGTTGTCTATAATGGAGAAATGTGTTCATTCTTCATCTTACTGCTATAAATTGGTGTGTAGTGTCATCTAGTGTCTGATTTCAATAATGCAACTTGCTCACGGAACATCTTTTTAATGTGCTTGTTTGGTTTCTTTTTTTAATGTTCAAGTAGTATCTTAAAATATTTACAAATGACAATATATAGTACTATCTTTTGTAGAATCATGTATAAAAACCTTGTTTTATTTTCATTGATAGTTTTATTTTGCTTGCGTTTATTAAATGTACACATGTTATTTTATAACATTTTATTAACAGTGGATAATAATTTATGTATTTTAGTAATAGTTAGAATAAAGATGAAATACTAAGCGATAAATTAGATCCTGTTGGTGAAATATGCTTATTTCAATATAGAACATTAAAACTAAACCTTCAGTTTTCATTTTACATTTTTGGATACTTTAACTGCACAAATAACCTGAATAAGTAACATTAGGAGATTGTTTTGGAAATAATATAAATGTTAATGAAATAATGCATTGTTTTGTTAGATAGTGTAAAGAAATAATTTACAGCATCCATTAATTGTAAAAAAATAAAATAAAAAATAAAAAGATCTGTGAGTATAATAATAGTTGTCATCATGATCAACAGATCACTATATAGACAAGAGTTGACTCTGGAATACTATCTGAAAGTTGATAAATTGATACATTCTCTGGATCAATCATCGCTCACACCATGATGTCCGCTACAAATTAGAATTTGGATTGTAAATTCTGTTTGTGAATATGCTACCACCACCTACTATGGCAAGGAATTACACAGCTTACACACCATTACACTGAAAAACCTTCTTAAGACCATGGTGAACCCATCTTTCTTTCATTCATAATCGTTCTTGATATGAAAAGTGTGTTATACAAATCTTTGTGTTGACCTCAAATATACAGAGATTTTAATTAGGTCACCTCTAAAGTGCCTTTAATCCCAAAGTAAATAAACCTAGTTTTTCTAACCTCTCATTATAATGTACCCATTCAATTACCTTTATTAATAAGGTTGCTCACCTATGATCCTTATACTCCATATTTAAGATGTGATCTAGCTCCTGACTTGGTAATACTACATTTGTATCACATGCATTTATCCCCCTTTTTCTTTTTCTCTTTTTTTAAATGTATTTATTTTGGTATGGACATGAAACAAAGTACAACCAACATTGAGAGTGTACATATATAGGCATGGTAGTTAAACAGTACTAGTAGTAACATGATATCCCAATGCATTGCTAGTACCAAGATAAAAGTAAAGATTGACCAAGGGCATTTATATTAAGAGGTATAAGGAAAGGGAAAAGAAGAAAAGGTGGACAGGAGGAAAGGAAAGAAAGAAAATGTATCCCTCTTTTACTATGTGATGTACTTAGCTTTCTGTCGAATGGAATTCCTAAGCTCTTTTCAATCTAGTTTTTCCAAAGTTGAACTCCATTACTATGGCCTAGTTTCAAAATTCAGATACAGTTATCTATTTTAAATGTCATCTGCCATATCATGTCCCAGTTTTCCATTTTACCTAAATCTGTATGTAGCAAGTTTCTATCCTGCTGTATGTTAGTAACCCATCATAGCTTAGTGTCATCAGCAAATATTAACACCTTTCATCTAAACATTCCCACTCTAGAATCCAGGACTTCTCCCGAGCTGCACCCTTACACTGGAATGACCTCCCTCGTTCCATCCATCTCTCTCCCAACCTGTGCTCCTTCAAACGGGCACTTAAAACCCACCTGTTCCTTAAAGCCTACCAACCAGCCACCTAACCCTCATCCACTCTTTTCGTTCTCCCTTTCTCCCCTGGCCCCTTTCTTCTCTCCCCCTGCTTCACTGGCTCCCTTTCGTGCCTGTTTTTGTTTCACCCTCCCTTAGGATGTAAGCTCTTATGAGCAGGGCCCCCTCCTCCCCTCCTGTCTCCATACCAGTTCTTCTGCTCTGTCTTTACTCCATATGTCTTCCTGGAGTTCTTGAAGCATTGGTACTTTGTGTTTATTGTTCTGTACTTTGTCACCCTGTTTTGTACTACTGTTTGTACTGTGTACGGCGCTGCGGAAACCTTGTGGCACCCAACAAATAAAGCATAATAATAATAATAAACATCTACACAATCATTATTATGAAGATTTAAAAGTACAGGGCTCAGTTCTGATCCCTATGTACATCACTTATCCCTTTAGCCCAGTAAGAATATGTACCATTATATCTTCTAACCCTCAACTATTTCTCTACAAATTTACATACTTTTTCCACTATACCTTGTACTCTGTTGGCACATTTGGTGTTTTAAATATGATCTTAGTCGCTCTCTTGTATTTTATGGGTGTTTTCTCAAACTTCACTGCAAAACTTGGTGTCAAGATCTTTATTCATACATCAGTATATAAAATAGCATGAGCCTTTTTAATTTACTGATTTATAGATAAAGATCTTGACATGATCCTGCAGCATTTATTTATCTTGCTGGAGATTACCACTATATGTGAGCAGCTCAGTGTGACGTATATAGGAAAAGTCAAACTTCTCAACTTTTTTCAAAGGATAAAATGGTAATAAGAACTACCTGTTACATTTGGTACCTCATCCTATTGTCCCACAACCATACTCAATACCATTATTTAATATTAAATGCAAGTCATGTGCAAAAGCTTAAAGGGCAATTAAAGTTGCTTTTTGTCATTAACATACACAAGAGGAAGTATATTATTGAATTGAATAATATACATGAAATAATTGGAGTGCTTACACTTAACTAAATACAGTATTTCCACTATGTGCTCTGTCATTCCTCTGCAGTTGCTTGCAATGTTGAGAGCAGGTCTTCTCTAGCACAACAGACATACAAGCACTATGTGGATTCATTAATGGATTGATTGATTAATTTGTTCCTATAGTGGAGAAGGTCAAATGATGTAGGATGAGATTATTTTCCCTTTAGGAGATCAGCAGTTGAATGTCAGGTGATCTTTTTTACATAAGTAGAGGAAATAGTAGTCATGGTACTCATCAATTCCATAAATAAAGTAACTGCAGTTAACAAGAAACTGCAGGTAATTATCATGATCAGTAAATAAGTATACTGGACACTAGGTAAAGCTCTCTCTAGGAATGCAGGGGTCTGATACTACAAGTGTGCATTATGTGGGTCACATGCAATGTAAAATATATAATCAAAGGACAGTAAAAACAATTAATACACTAAAACAATAATTTTATTTTATAACAGAAGACAATCCACTGTTTGTAAGAAAGCTGAATGTTTCTAAAGTATTAGTCCAGAAAATCCATTGACATATTGACCAAATATTGCAGACCTATTTCTCCCTAGATCCACTACTATCCTTCATTTGAATTAACTGTTGAAACCCTGGATACTCTTTTCCGCTAAAAATTTGTCTCAGCCTTTCTTAAACATATCAATTGAATCTTCCACAACCATCCCTGGCAGTGAATGCCATTTCTTGACTGTCCTTACTGTAAAGAACCCCTTCCTTTGCTGTTTCTGAAACTGCTTCTCCTCTAAGCTTAGGGGGCGACCACGTGTCCTATGTACAGTCCTTGGGGTAAAAAGTTCCCATGAAAGTTCTCTGTATTGACCCTTCATGTATTTGTACATAGTAATCATATCTCCTCTTAAATGCCTCTTTTCTAAAGTAAACATGCCTAAACTGGCTAACCTTTCATCATAACTTAATGACTTTAACACTTTATCAGTATTGTCACCCTTCTTTGTACCTTTTCTACTTCCAAAATGTCTTTTTTATATAGTGGTGCCCAGATCTGTAATCCGTATTTAAGATGAGGTTTTACCAACAATTTTTATAGTGGCAAAATTACACTGTCCTCCTTGCATCTATGCCCCGTTTTATGCATGTCAATACCTTATTGGCCCTTGCAGCTGCTACTTGACACTCTTGCTAAGTCTACTGTCTACGAGCACTCCCAAATCCTTTTCTATTATAGATTTTACTACATTTATCCCATTTAATTTATAGATTGTGTGCTTGTTTTTGATTCCTTAAGTGCATAACATTATATGTATCTATGTTAAACTTCATCTTCCACTTGGCTGCACTATCTTCCAGTTTATTGAAGTCTGTCTTCAGAGAAACTTGCTCTGATTTTATTATCTTCCAAAGTTTAGTGTCATCAGCAAAAATGGAAACTTTGCTTTCTAAACCATCACCAAGGTCATTAATAAATATATTAAAAAGAAATGGCCCTAGCGCGGAACCTTGAGTTACTCCACTTAAAACTTTTGACGAATTAGAAAATGTTCCGTTTATCACAACTCTCTGTTCCCTATTCTCCAACCAGTTTTCGACCCAAGTACAAATTTTGTTTCCTAGACCCAGTTCCCCCTTGTTTTGTAAACCAACCACTTGTGTGGCACTGTATCAAAGGCCTCAGCAAAAGCTAAGTAGACCACATCTACTGTACTACACTGGTCTCAGTTCCCACTAACTTCCTCATAGAAACTAATTGGATTAGTTTGACATGACCTATCCCTCACAAATGTATGCTGATTTCCCCTAATAATCTTATTACACATTAAGTAATCCTTATTACTATCCCTTAATATACCTTCCAGTAGTTTCCTCACTGTTGATGTCAGACTTACAGGTCTATAAATCCCTGGTTGTAATCTCATTCCCTTAAATTAGAACAACATATTTTAGTAAGGAGGAGAGAGAATGAGAGCACCTGATCAAGTCAAAGGTGCTCAAGTTGTTTCAAATAAAATCTATTACAATATTTAATTGCATATTATTTGAAATTATTTGATTTTCATAACTAGAACATATTTGTTACATACTGTTTTCATATAATTGGCATACATAATACACTTATGGACTGTATATATCGGTACAATTAAAAAAATCTAAAAGAGTCCATTGAAACACCATAGAATTTTTTTAGGACACACATACTGTATGTCATTGGCATGTAAATAATTCACCAGGGTCTTTAAAGTTAATTTCTAAACAATTTATTATAATATTCATTAAGACTTAAAAAAACAAAATAATAAAGAAAAAACAATTATCAAATTAAAATCAGCAAAGTCATTACAGCTCTTTGGTACTCGATGGGAAGCTCATGCTATATTAAGGATCAAACATATTAATGTTCATGAGGTTTTGGCACCAGGTACAAGCTGTTATTTGCATTGGAAACCACAGATAATTTTTTTTTCTGGGATGCTTTCCTGATGGAAGTTTATCTGGCTGATCATTTTCTATGCTCTGATTTTCTACTTTAAGTTTAGTGATATTTGTGCAATTTCTCTTTTCATTCTGTTTTACACATATGATATTGTTTCAAGAAATGCTTTATTTTCTGAAAAATTGATATCCTGGGTCCTAACGGTAGAAATAAAAAGTAATACCACTAGGATCCAGTCTCTATGCATATGCACAAAAAGATAATTATGCAGATGCAAAATGCAGAAGACTTTGTGGGCGTTGAACCGGGGTCTTGTGGATTTGGGAAGACTGGTGCTTTCTGGCAAGTCACAACTGTAGCTATTTATCTCAGTTCTTATTCTGGAGAGCTTGTACATTATTAACTTGCCTGGAGTATGCTCATTTAAGCCTACTTCCCACTCCGAAGCCAGTCACCGGCATCCTGGGTCTAATTAAATCTTACAGTCAATTGCTCAATCTTCCAGATCTTTGTGCTTTGTGCCTTCTTCCAATGTTCCTGAAATGTATGCCTGCTTGAACCTCAGTACACTAACTTTGGCTTTTTTATGAGACTACTCCCGGCTCTAACTCCCATACGACTAGCCAAATTAGTTCTGGCTTTTTGGCTAAATCTCTGGTTAAGCTTTCAAGTTGCCCTTCTGATTTCCCCTACTGGCATTTGTTTCTGCTTACTATAAGCCCGCTGTTTTGTGGCAGAACAGAATGTTTACATCATTATCATCATGCTTCACCCCACATTTACCATTGCTTTATTTGGGGTGTTATGACTATGCATGCACCATATTTAAATATCCAAGGACCTGGCAATCAAGCATACATTCCTCACAGATTGGGTACCATGCAAGGGTACACATGGCACAATATATATATATATATATATATATATATATATATATGCACCTCACCGAGTAAAGCAACCGAATAGGTGTTCCCACTGTATAGAGCAACAAACATTTGTCTGCAATAATTGTTAATACCTTTGTAACATGCTCCAATTAGTTGCCAATTCATAAATTTACCACTGTTATGAAGTAATTAAAATGCTGAGAAGGTATTTTTCAAACTTATTTTAGATGTCCTGAATTTGATTACCATCAATATATTGAGTGGTCAGTTGGCAATTCATAAATTTACCACTTTTTTTTTTTATTATTTTTTTTTTTTATTAGAAACATCTTTTCTCATAGAAAATGCATTACAGAATCAAATTTACCACTTTTATGTAAAATAATTAAATGCTGAGAAAATATTTTTCAAACTTATTTTACATGTCCTGAATTTGTTCCCTGTCAATATATTGAGTTCATGATTTAATGGTAGGAATTATAGCATGCCTCTATTATTTCACATATATAACACTGCTTTGCTTACAATTATTGTATGGTTTTATGTTCAATTGTTCGGTTGAATCAGTGTTTTCAAAATCCTTAACTTTTTATGTTTATACTTACACATTCATAACGGATTATTTCTGAGCCATTCCTGAGGCATTTTAGTTTTTTTAAATTCAGCAATTCAAGTACAGGCATACATATAGACCCCATGGCAGTACCATCTGCCTGTCTGTTATATTTCAATAAAAGAAAAAGCTATTGAGATTAAGTATGAAATTAATCATATTAAGCATCCAAAATGTTTATTATTTTGATCAGTATAGTAAATGCCGTATTGTTCCCAAAATAAATTGCACAAGCATGTGTGAGAAATTGAAGTATTCTCATGAAGTTCCATGAGATAGTTACCTTCTGGTAATATAATGTGCTTGTTTTCAACAAAACCTCAGCATCCAGCACGCAATAATACAGAGATTTCACAAATGGTTTTAATTTAATTTTACATCGATACATTTTTATTCCAAAATAACAGGTTGACGTAGGAGATTTTGTTTTTTTTGCTGACCTTGGATAGTGTATAAATTGTTGACATTCATGGTTCAACAGCCAATCATTTTTAATGTCCTCTCCTATAATTTAGTGCTGATTTGAAAGTCATCAGAAATTTCTCATTAAATTTGTTTGTGTTTCTGTATGGTTGATGTTTAATTCTGCCAACAATGAAGTCGTGGGCAGCACAGCAGCCTCTTTCTCTCTGTCTGTGTGTGTATATGTTAGGGAATTTAGACTGTAAGTTTCAATTGGGCAGGGACTGATGTGAGTGAGTTCTCTGTACAGCGCTGTGGAGTTAGTGGTGCTATATAAATAGCTGATGATGATGAAGTCCTCATTCAAAAGGTATTTCACTGGGATTGATCAATAGGCCAAGGAAGGAATGCAGTTCCTGAAGTGTTACTGAAATGTTGTCTTACAGGGCTATTTAACTAACTTAACTTATGTATTATGTCCTTCAAGAAACATTGTTGTCCATTAAAAGGAAAGTATTCTTTCTTTTTTCCAAGTAATGCGCTGCCTCATTTATATTAATAGTTTCAAAAACTGAATTAATAATATTCACACCCAAAAACAGAAGCTTCCTGCCTGACATTTCTATTTCTGTTGATAACATGACCATAAATCCCACTCCGCAAGCTCGCTGCCTAGGTGTAATCCTTGACTCACAACTATCATTTATTCCCCACATCGACTCTATATCTAAATCATGTTACATACATCTAAAGAACATTTCCAGAATACGCACATATCTCACACAACACACTGCAAAAACCTTAATTCATGCACTCATCATCTCCGGCATCGACTATTGCAATTCCCTCCTTACTGGTCTTCCCAAAATCAGACTTGAACCCCAACAATCTATTTTTCACACAGCTGCTAGATTGAATTTTCTTGCAAACTGTTCTTCCTCTGCTGAGCCACTCTGTCAGTTTCTACATTGGTTGCCTGTATTTCAACAAATCCAATATAACATCCTTCTAATAACATACAAGGCCTTCAACAAAATTGCACCGACATACATCTCCTTACTTGTCTCAAAATATCTCCCAACTCGACACCTCCATTCTGCACAAGATCTGCGTCTCTCTTCCACTCTCATCACATCCTCCCATTTCCGGTTGCAGGACTTTTTTCGGGCTGCACCCACTTGTGGCATTTCCTCCCTCGCACAGTAAGACTTTCCTCTAGTCTTCAAACCTTCAAGCATTCTCTGAAAACCCACCTCTTCAGACAAGCTTATTATATTTCTCAACCAGCATCTTAATCTTCCTAGGTTACCCTATAACCACCCTCTACACAGCTAGCAGAAAACAACAACCCTCTGACCAACATTGCTGTGCGACTGATCACACAGCCCACTCAATACTTTTACCTTTGCATTCTAGCTGGTCCAATATGCAATATGCTGTAGCACATGCCCTTGTGTTTCAAACTCACATTGTCCCATAGATTGTAAGCTTGCAAGCAGGGTTCTCTAACCTCTCTGCCTGTATGTATTACCCAGTATTGTTTTATTAATGTTTGTTCCCAATTGTAAAGCGCTACGGCATTTACTGGCGCTATATAAAAAAAATTTGATGATGATATTATTCACAGAGCATCCATCACATTTACACTATAATTTATTTTACAAACTTTAACTATATTAAATAGAAATGCAGATCACATTTTTACAATGTTTATTTATGACAAAGCTAATAATATGTAATATTATGCAAGCTTTGATATGGCTATATGTAACAATGATTTAAATCACAATAAATTTGACAATATAACATGGTGTTGGAGGTTAGGCATATGCAGAGCAGAAACAAGTATTTAACTAATAAAAGAGAAAATTGGGTTGTACTTAAATATACCTTTCACACTAATATGTCTGGTTTTAGTATAAAAGGAAACAGTAAAGCCTACAAAATTTGACCTACCCTTTAAGATTTCATGAGTTTATTTTACCTTTGGATTCTTTATAATATACCTTCAATGCAGGTTTTATGGTGACAGATAAATCTCAGTAGTTTTAACCCATTGTCTGATAGTAGTGTGCTAGATTAGATGTATATTAATATGTTTTGGTATAAATTGGAGAGAATCCATAGATCAGCGGTTCCACAGGGGTGCTGCGGGCCGGCGTGAGTGGGGTGGGCAAGGTGGGGGGTTGCCAAACGCTCCCCTCTGCCTGCCACCTTCCCCCCACTTGATCGCTGCCCGACATGCTCTGTTGCACTGCATGTCGGGCTTGACATCATCACGCCCAACATTTTCAGTGAAGAGCAGTGCAGCGAGTAGCAACAACGTAAGAAGACAGAACAGAAGAAGACAGAACAGAAGAAAGAAGGGCAAGTAAGAGGTTAGAAAATAAACCGAGGTTAAAAGGGGCAGAGCAAAACAAGGAGAACTGATTCTCTTTGGGGCACAGAGGTCACAGAGGGCACAGAGGTCCATATATAAAGGGGCACAGGGCACAGAGGTCCATATATAAAGGGGCACAGAGGTCCATATATAAAGGGGCACAAAGGGCACAGAGGTCCATATATAAAGGGGCACAGAGGGCACATAGGTCCATATATAAAGGGGCACAGAGGTCCATATATAAAGAGACACAGAGGTCCATGTATTAATGGGGCACATGGTCCATATATAAAGGGGCACATGGTCCATATATAAAGGGGCACAGAGGTCCATATATAAAGGGGCACAGAGGTCCATATATAAAAGGGCACATGGTGCATAGATAAAGAAGCACATGGTGAAAGTTTAAAGGGGCAAAGGGGCACAGAGTGAGGTTGAAGCCGCACAGAGTGTGAGGATGAAGGAGCACAGAGTTTGATAGCGAAGGAGCACAGAGTGTGAGGATTAAGGGGCACAGAGTGTGAGGGTGAAGGGGCACAGAGTGTGAGGGTGAATGGGCACAAAGTGTGAGCATGAAGGGGCACAGAGTGTGAGGGTGAAGGGGCACATAGACTGAGGGTGAAGGGGCACAGTGTGAGGATAAAGGGGCACAGTATGAGCATGAAGGGGCAGTGTGAACTTGAAGGGGCACAGTGTAAAGGTGAAGAGGCACAGTGTGATGATTTTTGTACATGCTGTTTTTTTCATTTTGTTTGATCTTATTCCTTTTAATATTAGCTGTAAATTATTCTTTGACAGAAATATAATTGAAAAAAATACATAAAAATATTATTTTCCCTTGGATTTATGTGTATTATTTTTGCAAACAACTTACTAACTTATTTTGATCCAAGTACTTATAAAACGGGACAGCTCGGTAATTTTTTTGGAGGGGTGCCTTGAAAAAATTATGGAGACTCTAAGAGTGCCGTGAACTGAAACATGTTGGGAACAACTGCCATAGATATAAGTGCTTAACTGTTAATATGTTGGTACTGGTACTACCAGTTTTTGCTGGAGTGGAGATAGTTCATTCATTATTGTAGTTACATCATGTATTTTAGAGTTGTGTTTGTGATACCATCCATTTAATCTTAACCTAAGATTATGATTTCTTTTTTTACTGATTTAAATTGTGATTAGACATTACAACAAAGACTCTTTGCTAAGATTACTCATCAGATATCTGCATCTCATTTGATTATAAAGTTCTTCATTTAGTTTAAACAAATTGGTTTGAATTATTGGACTTTTCTAATATTGATTTATTATGAAAATTAATTTATTATAATATTGTTTTATTAGGAAAGTCAGCTTATTAAAAAGTAATATAATTTAATTTGAGTAATTTAAAAGCAATTTAATTTCATTTACCTTAAGAATAGTGAGCAGAGATAAAGCTATTTTCCTTAAAATATAAGAATTATAAACTGTGTGCTCTGTATTGCTTTAGTACATTTTGTGTATCAGGTTTCTAGAAAATGCTTAAAGCTTGTTAGTCATCTCTACCTCTTGGCTATACCATCATTGTTACAATTAATCACATACATACTGTAAATATTATTATTTAATATTTTAACAAAAGATACCAAATAATTTGATATCTGATAGGATTTCATACATATAGTTTCTTTTTCAGCACATTTGCTTTTGGCATCATAATATTAAGAGGGTTTACCATGAGTAGCCAGGGAGTAGACAGGCTGTCAGACGCTGCTTTGTATTGGACCATCAGATATAGCTGGAGGCATCTGTTTTGATAGGATTTGTATAGATCCCAGTAAATTACTAACATACTATTTAATAGATCTTAGGGGTATGGCTCGGTAGATTTTTAATTGAGAAAGAGCCGCTTTTAGACAAAATAATACTGTGACCAATTTACAGACCTGAATGAATATACAGAGGTGATGTGATTGGTGCACTATATGCTAAACCTTAAATGTAATTGTACCAGATCCTGACAGTTGCAATATCATGGAGGAGCTACATATAAGTGCAATAAATGTAAGACCTGTCACAAAAGTGCATTACGTGCAAGACGTTTGATAAGCAGCAGTTCTATCCCTGTGCTCTCATTACTGCATGTCTTTCTTGATCTATATTATCCATCATTAACTGCAGAATGAGAAGCAGTTTCTGTGCAGTATAATATATAGAATAAATGTGATGAGTACCTATGACTTAATATCTATAGATCTCAGTATTTCTACCTTAGCAGCAGGCTATATCCCATTCATGTTTACTCTTTTACATTAGCTATATAATTTAAGTAGGTTTTAGCTCAATATAATACACAGAATTAATGTAAAAAGCTCTAACAATTTAATATGTAAGATATAGAAGGCAGCAAGGTACTGAAATTTGTCTGATTTTGTCTCTAATAATCACAATGTGACAGCTTAATAAGTGGCTGTTAGAACTACTACCTTCCAATTGGAGTGAGCTTACTGCTATAAGACTCTGTGATTACAACATAACCAATAGCCACTTACTACTAAACTGAATTAACTCCAAATATTTTTTTGATAGCTTATATAAATCGATTTTGCTTTTCATCTAATTAGAAGGAGTACACTATTGGTAAAATTCTGGGATTATGATCAATAAAGCTGCATATTAAAAAATGGAATTAGCTGAGATCTATTTAAAGTGGCTAATCTAGAGATCGATGGTAGAGATGAGAGTACAAAAAAAAGTACTAGTACATCTTCTCATACTGATGTCTGCTAACAAGCACTAATGTAACAGATAACTAGATAATCAACACATTATGTAACAAGTAACCTTTTAGTACATCATTTGTTTCATATAACATCTCAGAATTACTAACTGTACTAAGATTAGAGAGAGCAATAACCCGTGGAAAATAATCTGGGTTAAACTCCATTCAAGCACATTTTATTTTGACCTAGTATGGAGCAAGTGTAATTTTCGCCTCTACTGGGACACACTGTATCTTGTTTTAGATTATCAATTTCCCATGTATATGTATTCCTTATCAATACAGTCTAGGTTATAATTGCAATGAAGAATACAGAGGACGTTTAGGCAAATAGACCATTTTAAATAAATATAGCGCCATCTAAAAATTCATTATCTTTGCTTTTATTTTAATTTCTCTCTTCTGGTGAACATTTCCCAGGTTTTCACCAGCAGAAGGAAAATAGTCACTGCTGCAGACATTGCTTGGTGCCTGTGATCTTTTAATACAATGATATATCTATGTTCGTCATCATCATCTGACTCCATGAGCTGGTGATTGAGAGTAATCTCTCCAGTGTGGTGCCAAACAACCAAAACATTTTTTTTTGCCAGATCCTTAATCTCATACGATAGCAACAATGGCCTTAATTTGAGTCACAAGATGTCCGGCTCTAGGTGACCTTGGTACCAATTCTCATGTCTCATACTTGATCATCATCATCATCATCATTTATTTATATAGCGCCACTAATTCCGCGGCACTGTACAGAGAACTCACTTACATCAGTCCCCACCCCATTGGAGCTTACACTCTAAATTCCCTAACATACACACACAGACAGAGACTAGGGTCAATTTTGATAGCAGCTAATTAACCTACTAGTATGTTTTTGGAGTGTAGGAGCAAACCGGAGCACCCGGAGGAAACCCACGCAAACACAGGGAGAACATACAAACTCCACACAGAGAAGGCCATGGTCGGGAATTGAACTCATGACCCCAGCGCTGTGAAGCAGAAGCGCTAACCGCTTAGCCCCTGTGCTTGATGTTAGGTGAGTTTGAAGAGTTTGGCTCTTACTTGATAGTGTAATGGTGCCACATGTACATGATTAAAGGACAAAATGTATGTATTAATGGAGATAGAGAATGAAATGGAGATCTCATCAACTGTTCTTTTACTTTTTAACTATGTGATGAAGACATTCTATCTCGTATCTGGATCAGAGGCTGAAATGGAGTAAATATATAATGACAGTGGGCTATTTTCTCTGATAGAAATCAGTTCATTGGTTTGAAAAAAATTTGATGGATTGTCATTAATATCACTTGAATTTTAGAGCCTTCATCGGTGTATGTAATTTCAATGCCATATTGTTAAATTTGCTCCTGATCAATCTGTCCATTCTGTCCAAGCTGCCAAGGAGAAGTATTATCTAACTGTAGGTTTCATTGTACATGGAACATTGTTAGATGTACACCAAGTCACCTTCCCTATCACACAAAAGCTACTCTTCGTGATTTATTCTCAAGAACAGGGGTATTAAGTGTTGTCACCTTTATTAATTGGCTATTATCATTCATATCTAGGATGTTAACTAAGATATTATAGTTGTTTACTGTGAGATGATACTTTATTATTGGGAATCGCAATATCTTCCTAATGAAAATAGTGGATAGAATTAAATACACTAAGTTTTGAGCTCTTTCTGAGTGATCAGAGATCATTCTGTCTATATTTTAATTATATCCGCTGCCATTTTATTATTCAGTTATGATACATATATAAACGCTAATGACATTGAATACTTAGAGCCTTCAGGGCATCAGATTACATTTCAGCATTGTTGGAAGCGCTCTCCATGTTACCTATAGGTTCCATTCTGACAAGCTGCCAAAGCGAATACTAATTGATCAGCAGAACTTTTAAACTCTGCTTATTGTAATTGTGATACGTTATGCACAGCTGTTATCCTGTGCTCTCTGAACTGCACAGGATATTTTTAATACTCCGACCACTGCTACAATTCAAATGATTTATACACAGCTGCTGTTATATATTGTTTGATCTCCAAACTTGCCCTCTGATCGACACAGCATGTTTTTAATGATATAAGTCCTCCTTATTTAAGTGTTTCTCCGTGTTAGTGCCGCTCATACTGCAATCGTGGTACAATCAATCTTAGTAAACCACTAACTACGGATATTAAATGTATTCTGAACAGCTCTACGGATCATTCACTGCTAATATTAATTAATATCAGCATTAATTAATATGAGTGGCACTAACACAGAGAATCACTTATGTTAGGAGGACAGAGAGATTGGGTGTGGGGGCACATTTTTAAAAAATATTTATTTTTGCTGGTTTAGTACATTTTCAAACCAGTTATCTGGCAGTAGAATTCACCTTATTTATTTTAGATGACAACTATTTAGGCGCTACAACATATTTAATAAAGGAATGTCACCCATCATAATGCTGTGGAAGATTGAAGAAAAGAGGATACATTTATAGAGCACAGCGATGGGGTTAAATAGTGAAGTTATGTGAAAATGGCAGCAAGTCTCAATTTGAAGAAAATGTAATCTATTAATTATTTCCTTATTATCTAAGAAGCCATTATTTGCTCTTGTTTATTTATGACACTTTTTGTATATTGCATAGGGACACAGTAATTGGTATTTTTACAGTAGAGATTGCAAAAAAAGAGCATGTCTGATTGGTTGCTGTCAGTTAGAACATTTATTTCATATACATCACCTTACATGGTTTTAAGAATAAGAGCAATAAGAAAAATGCTTTTAATTGATAGCAGGATTTCCCCATATTTTAGGAATAGCAGAAACAAATAATGTATAATATTAACAAATTATCCTTTATCTTAAAAAAAAAGTTCTGTTTTATTCATATTTAGGAGCATTTATTTCCAACAATGTTTGAAATAATTTGTTTTACATTTTGTCTTCTAGCTCATTATTTCCTATTGCTACTTTAGAAACCGAAGGAGAATTCACCCAGCTGCTTTAACTTCGCTAAATTGTTTGGGATCTGCAGACAGAAAATACTCACATGGAATTCACCTGAAATCATCATCTTTTCCTGTAGAATCCAATAAGGGAAAGGACACAACTGTGAAAGCAGACTTTGGTCCAGAGGCTATATCCATATCTATTTTCTTCTTACCATCCCAAATAGGTGAGTTTACAGCTCTCAGCCCAGTATCTAAACTATTGGTTCAATTCATACAGTAATACAGTAAAATACCCACTAAAAAGTGGAATATTATAAATAAATAATGCTTGCAGGATTACAAAACATAAACACCTTTACACAAATGGCTGAAATAGGAATTCATGGGTGTATTTATCTGGTTGCGCTAAATGCTTCACACTGGATGACCCTATATAGATATGCACACTATACACTCTATTATGTTTGCTTACCTAGTATTGAAAAAACATAACTGTTTAAACAATATGACAGTTGTGTAAAAACTAGTAACTGCTTTGCATAGCCCAAGTGATATATTGTTGAAACCTATGTGGAGAGTCCTATTATAACATTTGGTAAAGGATGAATAGCAGCACTGAACAAAGGCTTCTGTAAACACAAAACACACCCAAATCATTTGCTGCTCCTTGTATTTAAAAATGTAATATTGTCAATGTGTGTCTATGTCTAGTGCTCCAATTAACTATAAGTCAGTGATTTTTAATTTAATATTTTTCAAGTTTATCAAATAAAGATCATCATCATTATCTATTTATTTATATAGCACCACTAATTCTGCAGCTCTGTACAGAGAACTCATTCACATCAATCCCTGTTCCATTGGAGTTTACAATTTAAATCCCCTAGTATAGACACAGGCCGAGATAGACTAAGGGCAATTTAATATCAGCCAATTAACCTATTTGAAAGATCAGTTGTAGATTACCCATCTGTATTTTTTTTTTAACATAATATTAAAATAACAAAATTTATTTTATATCATTAATATAATGTATAGAAAATTTGTTTTGTTGCCCATTTTGAATACATTTTGATATCCTAGTACATTTTGTGTGTAATGTAACTATTTTTACTGTGTTCATTGCCTCGATTACATCTGGTATTTCCTCAAATGATATAAATAAGGAGTCTTTAAAAAATAATCAATTTTAAAGCTAATTACTTAAATATTAGGTCCCCTCACAACTGGATCAATCTTAATATTTTGTGCTTTTAATTCAACCAATAAAAATGTATATTTGTAGTTTCTGATTTTTTATTTTTTTTTTAATTAGACTTTTTGCGTTATATTGTTATCAAAACCATTTCATTAACAAAAAGGGGGAATAACATTTTTTCCCACAATTCATCCATAGTTATATTCACATAATTAGTACAATTCTAAAACTTTACACCAAAATGTAACCATCCACATCTTCCAAATATAGCAATAACAACCATGGGGTTAACTTTCTAAAATTGCAATTAGAGGCAAAATGTGGCATAAACCATCGCAACCAATTGCTTTAATAGTCTAACTTGCACTAGATAAATAACTAATTTCTGATTGTTTCTGTGGTTCAGTGTAAACGTGCACCTAAATTTGATGTTAGCAAATGATCCCTACTCTGTGTTTTATTAAAACAGATTTTTTTCATATTTTGTTTATTTTTCCAGAAGGTACAGTGTGACTGTACACTTTATCGTGATAGCAAGTAGGACTAAAGCCACGTGTAGTGTACAAAATGTGAAAAACGGTACTTTATTGTGCATTTGGGACCACAGTCTTTAAGAGTAAAACCCATGCAAATGTGTCTTTGTCATATAGAGTTGGTGATTGGACATTTTTAATTATAATTTTAAATGCTTTTTGTATTATTTCCTTTAGGCTTTTTTATTATTTTTCATATGCCATAGCCCTACTTACAGCAAACTCTGGTGATGTCACAATCATATCATTGGGTTACTGTATGGAGGTAGGCTACTGTCCATTATGGGTGGATGTTTATATACAGCCCATTAGATATCATTCAAGTATCAAACATCTTTCAAATCAGTGCAGTGTTCACTCATAATCTCATATGATGCCATGTTCCCAGTATTAGAAATAACATTTCCCATTGATGGCAGTGGGAAGTTTGGCATGAAAATAATTAAATTGTTTTATGGGGGAGCTTCATTCACAAACTTCATATTGACATTGTTAGTAATAAGTCCAGCTCCCTGCTATACTGGGACACATTGTATTTTATTTAAAATCATCAATTTTCTGTGTATATTTAATCTGCTTTAGCACAGTGTAGGTGATGAGTGCAACAAGGAAAACATTAGATATTAGGATAAAAGACAAGTTCCGGTAAATAATGGCATATAATAATTCATAATTTTTCCTTTTGTCTTTCTCTGTACAGGTGAATCCTACTCACATTCCACCAGAAGAATGAAGAGGGTCACTGTCATTGATACTGCTTTGTCGCCAAGCGTTTTAAGAACTACAGACAATCAGTGCTCCCAGCTATCTGACAAGTTCAAACAAATAACAGTAATTTCTCCAGTTAGATGCTGAGTAGCAAAAGAATCATGCCAGATTCCAAGTAGTTGCCAAATATTATATCCTTAGTCTACATCAAAGGTTTTGATTTTCATCACAAGATGACCTCCTTTAACTGACCTTGGCACCATTTCTGTTATAACAAACTCAATAATATATAAGGAAGCTAAAACATAGATATATTTAATACATCATACCACTGCTCAGTGGCAGGAACCCCGAATATGCGGCTTTTATTTGATAATAAAAATGTGTCACCTGTTCATGATCAAAGGACTAAATTGGATACAGCTTCCCATTTTCTGGATTGATGGAAAAATGGGATGATATGTTGATCCCATCAACTGTGTTGTCACTGATTAAGAATGTAATGATAGAATTCTGGCTCATATATGAATCAGAGGCTGACACAGTATAGATATGTAATTCCAGTGAGGTATTTTCATGGAAGCCAATTCAGATGTCTGTGAAACGGATGATGCATTGTTATTTCCATTGTGTACTAACTTAATTTGAATTGCTTTAGTTACAGAGAGAGATGTTTACGTAGGATTTTGCAGTGTCCAATTATTGCATACTGACCTGTATCAACTGCATCAATCACAATTTAATAAAGAGTCACATTTTCATAAAATATGTCTCCTTCTACTCTAACTATACCTGTGTGTTGTTCTTTGATAAAGACAGCTGAAACTGGTTGTGGAACAAGTTTGTTACACAAGTACAATATATCACTATTATTTTACCTTGGTCCAGATAAGTAGAATATACCTTTATGATAACAAGCTCAGTCTGCAAAATTGTAGATCAAATGCAAGTGCACATACCATTAGCATCTTGCACTGTAATAAGCAGCTGAGTTGTGTCATTTGATTTGAGATTACCTCAACCATAGGAAAAAAATATCACTTTGCAAAAGAGCAGCTGATTCCTGAATCTGCACAGGATTATTAATTATGACTTCTAATTGAACAAGACAAACTTTTATGTTTGAGAATAGCTGATCTCTATATTGAATCTCATTGACATAAAAAGTTATATACTATATTATATATATTATAATATATAGCTTGCAGGTTTGCCTGAAAATAAAGTGTTCTACTTTTAAAGATGTTCCTTAATCTTATGAAGTTACAGTTGCAGATTTTAAATTATCGTCCCAACAAATATACCATATTGAGACTCTTCAGACAGCAAGTAACGAAGCTGGAGCAAGACCAAATCAGCAGCAATTTCTATTATAAAAACAATACCCAGTCTGCTTTCTAATAAACAGAGTGTTTGGGATTTCATTTTCATTCTTCCAGTGTTCACAGTAGGTAATAATAGTGTTGAAAGTGCTGGAAAAAATCACTTACACCTCAGCGGCAGTAGATAATTGGAAGACAAGGTAAGTTAATAAAGCACACTTTTTGTTTTTCCCAAAAAGGAGACTAATGAAAAATGTACTTTAATTACACACACAAACACATTATGTACTTTCTTACAATTTTAAGAAATATTCACTCTCATAGATAGTTTGTAACAACTCGCATTATCTCGCAGAACAAAATAGAAAAGTATTAAACCTTAAGCTGGAAATTCTGGATAGAGATATGGAAAAACCATCCATATCAGATATCTCGAACTTATGTCTGACCAGGATTCAACACCTATATAAAAATATTGATTTTGAATATTGGTGATAACTGGAGACACTGTATAGGATCAGTGGATTGTTATCCTCAGTTTGAGGTCTCCTAGCATTCTTTCAGTAACAGTAAGGTGCCTGTTCGTGGGTAACAAATATTCCAGTAAACACTACATGATAAAAGGTGTATTTTGAAGAATTAACTGTTATGATGATTAAAATGTGCCTTTATTTGAAAACTTACTACTGATGTAAAATAAAGGTAACAAAAGAGAAAGGAAAGTTGCTCAATCAATTTATAGGCTAACAACAGGTGCTTGAAAGGGTGGGGTTATCCTGAAAGGAGCAACTACAGAGAAAAATCCCCCAGCACACCGCTATTAACCAGTAGCAAAGCTGCTATTTCTACTTGTACATAAAAATTTAGAATTCTTAGTTCCACACATTTGCAAATGTATGCTAAGCCACATAACACTTCACGGAGCTTCTGCTAATAGGGTGGTCCTAACTTTAATCAATGAGAGTCCCTATTTTTGGGTCATACACATATGTAATTTACCAAGAGGTACCCCAAGAACCTCCAAATGGCAGTATAGCACCAGCACTCTCCACCACTTACTGATACCAGAACATGCCTCTAAAACAGAAAGGAAAATTGCCCACTCAATTTAAATAACTTACCAAGAGGTACCCCAAGAACCTCCAAATTGTTCTCAATTTAAAAATACATATATGTATGACTCAAAAATAGGGACCCTCATTGATTAGAGATAAAATAAAGTTTATCAGAAAGCCAAGTCTCTTCACTCATCACTCAGATCACTGTGTGCCCACTCGCCTCCAGAACCCCTCTGCACCTGGAAGGGAGAGAGGTTTTAAACCTTAGAATTAGACTTGTTTAACCTTTTCCGGGTTTTCTTCTTGACACCCTAATACGTTTAACTCTTTGGGTTGTGGTCCTTGCAGGGTCCACCAGGGTTTGACCCAGAAACCTCTACCTGATTCCCTAAAAACCACTTGCAGGATCACACACAATCACATTTAAAGGCAATAAGCCACTTGGTAAGTTTATTAGGATAAAGAGCTGGTAACCTTTGGCCTGAGACTAGTGGGTGGCATTTGTAGATAATTTCTCCTAGCAACAATTATGGAAAAGGCTATTGTGCCATGTAACCGTAAGATTTTGTGGATTGAGTGTGGCAAAAACAAAAACTTGGAATAGGATGCAAGTTGGATAATACAATAACAATGTAAAATGGAATAAAAATTGAATACAATTGACAGTAAAATGGACAATAACATAAAATTATAATGCAATAACAATACACATGCACAGGCAATAATGTAGTAATTATGGTATGAATGCAATGAAATAATAGTAACTCATAGTAGTCCCTATATTTGTCTGATGTGAGGAAAGTGTAGGATAATGGGATATTGGGGTAAATGTAGTGAACAGGAGCTGAGTAGTTCCTTAAATTGTAGTCACGATTAAATGAGTGGAAGGGTTAGGTGAGGGTGGAGTAGTCCTAGCAGTGTTCTATCAAAAATAAAAATAGCCCTGGGTGTGGTGCAGTATTAGGCAAGTTACTCACACATGCAGCAGACATTGATCAACTCTGGAAACTTACAGGATTCTCTAAACTCAAATTAAAGATCTGGGGGTAAATGTATTAAGCTCCGGGTTCTTCAACACCCGCGAGTTCGGCGTCTTCGGCGTTTAAATTTAAAGCGCCGCTGCCTTGTAAAGGGAAGTTTCCCTTTACAAGGCAGCCCTGCTTTAAATTTAAACGCTAAAGACGCCGAACTCGCGGGTGTTGAAGTACCTGGAGCTTAATACATTTATCCCCTGGAGTATCCTCCAGTGAATTTCATCACCATATGGCAATTCGGAAAGGGCAATAAAAGCAAAGAAACAGGAAAGGTAGTAGACAACTATTACAAATATCTATGTATTTAGAAAAATGAAAGTAGGAAGTAGTCGTTTATATTTTTGATCAAAACATTTAGGCCTGCATCCCAGTGTCAAGGGTCTTCATTCATGCAAGTTTGACACAGGCATATATGCTTTAAACAGCAATGAAATGTTAAAATTAAAATCAAATGCAGTCACCTCTTAGGTATGGAAGCAGACATATTATCATCATCACTATTTTTTTATATAGTGCCACTAATTCCTCAGTGTTGTACAGAGAACTCATTCACATCAGTCCTTGCCCCATTGGAGCTTACAGTCTAAATTCCCTAACACACACACAGACAGACAGAGAGACTAGGGTCCATTTTAATAGCAGCCAATTAACCTACTAGATCGTTTTTGGCATGTGGGAGGAAACCAGAGCACCCGGAGGAAACCCACGCAAACACAGGGAGAACATTCAAACTCCACACAGATAAGGCCATGGCCGGGAATTGAACTCATGACTCCAGTGTTGTGAGGCAGAAGTGCTAACCACTAAGCCACCGTGCTGCCCATGTGATAAAAAGTGTAAGACTTACAAGAATGAGGACCCTTGATGCTGAGTTGCAAGCTCAAATGTTTTGATTGAATCAGTGGCATATCTGTAATGGGTGCAGGATGTGCAATATATAGAGGCATATGAGTCAGAGGGAGCCTGTTCCAGCCCTTTGACTCTTGGGCCCACCCTGCACCAATGAGGTGGGCCTGTCTCCAACTGTTGCCATTGTCCAGTGATTTGATGGCTACCAGTCACTGATAGGAACTCATCACCACACTATGAACTCTCAGCCTACCAGTGATCGGGAGCCACATCATCAGGTTAAGGAGGGAGACAGCGGGAGAGGAAGAACAAAGGTAGAGAAACAATAAGGTGAACGGGGGGAGTTGAAGAGACATTGGGAGAGGGATAAAAGAAGAGGTATATGCAATCTTCTTGCAATATCTGTTGCATGTAGATATTTAATTTCCTCTTTTCTGCTATACATTATCCCATATAGTAATTAGCATTGGCTTGATCATTGGTGAAAATATATACCCGTTTATAGGCTAAACCCAAGACCCATCTGTCTGGCGGAGGTTTTTATTTATTATCTTCCACCTTTACTCTTCTTTTAGCCATAGCAAACTCTCTTTCTTCTCCCTAGTTTTCATGTCTAGTGGAGTCAAATCATATTTTTCAGGGATACATGCAGGGTTTTTAAACCTCTAACTTTTCCAAGCCAGTCACAAGGTATTAAGTGATATATGAAAATAAATGAAATATATATTTGCCTTTAAGATGTGGCAATAATGCTTCCGTGAAACTTTTTTATGTCCTTACATTACACAGTATAACATTATACAACATTACATTACACATATATTTGCTAATCCAGGGAAACTGCTATGTCACTTGCTATAAGATGATATGTATAACATCATATGTGACATCATTGGGGATGTGGCTTAAGGAAGTGACATGATTATGTGACACAGTTAAGTGATGTCACTTGGGGGCATTGCTATGAGATGTTATGCACTTGTGTGATTTATTTTGTAATGTGGCTGTGAGATATTACTCATTTTATGGAGTATTTGCGTGTGGATATGAGATATGATGTATGTAGTATGTATGCAATTTTTGCTGTGTGGCTATGAGATGTGACACATTTTAGTGTGTGTCACTAATCAAACATGTACTACATATTTATATATATGAAAGATGTAAAAGAAAATGTGATTCATCAGGCGAGGCAACCTTCTTCCATTGCTCCATGGTCCAGTTGCGGTGCTCATGTGCCCATTGTAGACGCTTTGGCGATGGACAGGGTTCAGCAAAGGAACTCTGACCAGTATTCAGCTATGCAGCCACAAACACAGCAAGCAGCGATGCCCTGTGTGTTCTGACACCTTTCTATCAGAGCCAGCATTAACTTTTGCAGCAATTTGTGCTACAGTAGCTCTTCTGTAGGCTAGCCTTCGCTCCCCATGTGCATCAATGAACCTTGGGCATCCATGATCCTGTCAAGCAATCACTGCTATCCTTCCTTGGACCACTTTTGGTAGGTACTAACCAATGCACACCGGGAATACCTCAAAGACCTGCCATTTTGGAAATGCTCTGACACAGTCCTCTAGCCATCACAATTTGGTCCTTGTCAAAGTCACTCAGATCTATATGCTTTCCCATTTTGCCTGCTTCCAACAAATCAACTTCAAGAACTGACTGTTTACTTGCTGTCTAATATATCCCACCCTATGACAGGTGCCATTGTAACAAGGTAGTCAATGATATTCACTTCACTTGTTAGTGGTTCAAACCAAGGTCAAAATATCCAAACAGAGAACTATAGAGACAAGCACACACTTGCAGAGATTAACTATAATCAGCACAGGAAGCAGAAAAAGGAAGCCTTTCAAAGAACGAGGGGTATAAAATAGCAAAACTTGCCTTTGAAGCTATTGCTGTTTTAAATCATGCAAAGTTGCCGGTTATCAGTGAATTGCAAACATTGCTATTTGATACATTCACCCCCAGGTGTCCAATAGCAGAAGCCTAAAGGAATTATTGACAGCTGTGCCAAAGACACAATGATTGAATAGACATAAAAACAACAGAAATTTGCTGACAGGTGCCAGAAATATGGGAACAGAAGAGGGAGAAATATCTTCTAGTAAAATTAACTACACATTGGGGTCACATGTATCACATAAGCACTGATGTAGGGAATCTTTTGACACCAGATGGTGTCAAAACTCCCGGCAAACAACGCGTTGGTTGCCGGGAGTTTTATCGTATGTCAGACGCCGATAGCGAGGATTCCCTCTGTCAGGTTTCTTTTCTCTCCTGCATAGCGGGCATTGTTTGGAGTGTTACATGGGACACGTCTTGCAGTGCATCACCTTCTGCCATGCTCGTTTTATAAAGATTTAGACGGTAAGGGTCCAACTATCTCCGTCTCTACGAGACCCTATGTTTTTGGAGACATCTGTATTTTGTATATTTTATCGGAATAAATTGTGTTAAGGATCTCACACTATGGAGTTTTTCTTCTCTGTTTTAACTTTGGTGGAGTGAAACTTTGCGCTGGAGTGATTATCCAGTAAGAGGATTTCAATCTACTTATACGCTTCAAAATATATTTGTTCTAGTAAGTAGAGACCCCTGAGGGGTTAAAAAGATTACCTTCATCACGTGATGTTTGATGTTAATTTTTACCAGGGCACTTAAAAAAGGGTTATTATCCTCCATTGTATTGATTCTACAGATCGTACTATGTTTATGTTTTCTGTTTTCTTTTTCTATGCTTACTCATGGAATATGCGTGAGTTGATCGCCACCATCATAGAAGAGTTTATACATCTTTTGGAGTTCAGGACATTATATTACCCTTTATATGGACTTCCATGTTATTTGAGACTATATGTGATTCATCATTAACACCATCTGGTGTCATCAGTGCTTATGTGATACACGTGACCCCATTGTGGAGTTAATTTTACTAGAAGATATTTTTTCCTCTTCTGTTCCCATATTTCTGGTGCCTGTCAGCAAATTTCTGTTGTTTTTATGTCTATTGTTAGTAGGGACTGGTGTTACCTATTTTAATTTGCTACAAGCTGCCTTTGATTTTATCATTGTTGCGCCGTTGTTTGACTTGGTATCACTGTACTTGCTACAATGATTGAATACATTAAAAAGCTGATTACAACAAGGCTGCGCCCAGTGATGAAGCTACCTGATCACCAAATAAACAATCAGAAGCCACATTAATGATGCGACTGATATATCAGCAGCATAGACTGATGGCGTAGCCAATGCTGTATCCTAGCAGGTTGAGGCATTAATGTTGCCAGTTTTATAGATATAATCAGTTGGTTTCTGACACTTCATTTTGATTTTCCACCATCAAAAGCAGTGAGAATTAATCTAAATAAGGCTTTCTCTCCTTATCAAGTGATTTCTTCAGAGGAGCTTCAAGTTACTAACTTTGATACATCATATTCTTTTGTACCTCTACTAAATAGTATTAATTTGTGTTAAGATCATAATTTTTAACCAGACGTACCTATATCAGCATTCATCAAACACGTGTGGAATCTTAAGTCCAAGTGCTATATATTTGGCTATAGCAATGTTATAATACGTAACAAAAGATAATTATGATAAACATCTTCAAATACTACAAGGATTTTAACTATTATCTCAAAGTGATTCATATAAACTATAATCTTTTGCCATATTTCATCTCTATCTAAGATATTAACAAAAAAATTCCAAATTGTAGATTTATCTGAAAATAATCTCTCTTGTCTTTTGACATTTAGCATTCGGAAAGAGAAGAAGATAAGAAGTGAGCCAAAGAGAGGTGTGAGTAAAAAGGAATGTACTGAAAACAAATAAGCAGTATAGAGATCTGTGACATCACACTAAACAGATTGAGCTATGTACTGAGAACAGTGTGAGAGGAGAGAAAATAGAGAGGTCTGTGAATACACAAAAAAGAGACTGTGTAATACAAAAGATCATCAGTTTATTTGGCGTGAAAAAGTAATTTATGGGCCCCAACCACGTGCACCACTTCTACTAAATTCCTGTGCACAATTCAACCCAGGACTGAGTGTAAAATATGGTAACGTTACCAGGGATAATATTGGTGCACCAAATATTTTAGTTGAATATTAATTAAGTGATTTACCTGAAAATTGATTTATTGTATATTATATGTTAAATGCTATTGTGCTCTATGTTAAATGAGTGTTTTGTCATTGCCATTGAGTTGAAGGGGTCAGTGGCGCGGTGGCTTACCAAAATTATCTTTACCGCATTATTAATAAACCCAAGTTATTTGTCCAATCCTTGTCCCTTTCATTGAAGAATTTATCTCCTGACCACCGGATATCCGACCAAAAAAAGAACCTGACTCGTGTCTGGAGGACAAGGTAAGGGAAGGAACTTCCATCAGTACTCGGCCACCACATAACTTTGGCGTCAAACCGAACAGGATCCGAGTGCATCAGGAGAGTAATACCCTCAGTGAAAAATGGATCAGCAACCGGCAGGGCCCATAACCCTACCATACTATTTCGGGGCCCTATGGCTCCCGAAGTACAGCGGGGACGACGACAAGCTACAGAAGACTTCATTCACAGAATTTGAGAACAAACTGGAATCCATGTTCCGACTATACCCATTGAATGAACAGCAGAAAGTGGAGATCTTAATAGGGCAACTCACAGGGTCGGCGCTCAGAGAAGTAATCTCATGGCCGATGGACGACAAGAAAGAAGCGGCACAAGTTTTAAAAAAAAAAATCCACAACGTTTCAGACAAGAATTCTTCCGGAGCTGAAGATGAAACTATATGCTCGCAAGCAACAACCAAACGAGACACTGCGGGACTATGCCCTGAGCCTACAAGAGATGCTAAGAGCCATTCAGGCAGTGGACAAAGAGGAAGTACGAAACGCGGACGAAGCCCTGACCGTACAGTTCGTAGAAGGAGTCGCCCAAGAAAGCGTTAAGATTCAGCTACGACTGATGAAGGCACAGATGCCAGGCAAAACCTTCCGAGAGTTTAAAGAGACTGCCATCGCCATTGTCGGTAACCAACGGAGAAGGGAGGAAGAATACCCAGAATTGGTGGGCTTCAGAGAAAGCGCAAGCTCGAGAAGAGCCATGGCAAGCAGCACAGAAAAATTAACACGGGCCCAAGAATCGGTAATACAGAGCGGTCAATATCCCATCGGAGACCCAATGCAAACGCTCAAAGAGCAAATGGAGGAGCTGGCTGTCGGAATGGCAGAAATCCAGCGAGAGATGCGCCAAATGGCGAGGCCACCGGCACCCACTTACGGGGAACCAGAGTGGAGGCCCGAAAGACAAAGACCAGTCCGAGGCAGGTGGGAACCACCTCGCGAGTATGTACGGCGATCGCCCAACCAATTCGATAGTCAAGGGCACCCGATATGCCGCTGGTGCCATGGGATAGGACACATAGAAAGAAACTGCGACCAAAATGAACATTTAAACTCCGACACCCCGAGATCAGGGCGAGCCCCGGGAATAGATCCGGATCCAGAAAACTGGAGGCCCCAGTTCATCGGACAATGTCCCACATTACCCATTACAATTAATGGAGTGGAGACCCTGGCTATGCTTGACACGGGGTCGCAGATTACGACCATCCGGCTCCCTACATTCCACAAGTATTAGGGCAAAGAGCAGCTGTTATCACCACCCCCAACCTGGCTGCAGATGACCGCCAGTAACGGCCTTGAGATTGCGTGTGAAGGGTATTGGGAAGCGGACATCCAGATCGGAGCAACCTTGTTGCCAAGACAAGGCTGTCTTGTCACTGCCCCCTGTAAAGGGAACATAGCCCCCATTATCCTGGGGATGAATGTGCTGGAAAGATGCCCGGATGAGCTAGTGGCGACTTTGAAGGGTAAATTAACCCAAGCGGCTTCCCCCGGTCATCAGGCCTTTCAACATACTGTTCGGCTCCTACAAGGTTACCAAAAGTCCGCTGATTCCCATGTAAAGGTTTCGGGCACTGTCAAGTGGTTTAATGTGCGGAATGGATAAGGCTTCATCAACAGAAATGACACCAAAGAAGATGTCTTTGTCCACCAGACAGCAATAAAGCGAAATAACCCACGGAAGTTTCTGCGCAGTGTTGGAGACGGGGAGACTGTGGAATTTGATGTTGTGGACGGAGAGAAGGGTGCCGAGGCAGAAAACGTGACTGGCCCTGGTGGTGTACCAGTAAAAGGAAGCAGATTTGCACCCTACCGACGAAGGTTCCGCAGACGTTTTTACCCGCCAAGAGGAGAGAATGCTGCAGAATCTGGTGGGGAAGTAAGTACAGAGCAAGTGAGTGAGGTAGAGAGAGCAGAAGAAGTGTCCTCTCAGCAGAGACCTGTCCAGCGCAGACGCCCTCCTCCGTTCTTCTACAAACGGCAGCAGAAAGACTACGACTGGGATGCGCAGGCCTATCGGCTGTCAGAAGGAAGCATCGTCCTCAAGAAGAAACATCAAGGGATGACTGGGACGAAGAACCAGATGATAGAAAAGGGACTTTGCCTCAGCTGCCCACCGACCCTTTCAAGCTACTATTGGCAGTATCAGGATTAGAGATCTTTCTCACTGAAACTGTTGTATGTAATGTATATAATGTATATTAAAACTGTTGTCATTGAAAATGTTTGCTATTATAAATGTTGTAGATGTGTGATTTGAGTTGATAAAGAACAACCAACTTTATGTCTTATTGCGTGAGGACACGCACCTGAAAAAGCGGGGGTGAATGTGGTGCCCCAAAATCTGAGTACCCTGTGGTGTATCTATATGTTTTTAATTTGTTAATTTAATTTGTTAATTGTTAAAAGTGTTTATAAAGATTTGAAAAAAAAATAAAAAATATTTCTTGAGGGAGAAGTGACAGTTGGGAGTGGTTGGTGGTTGCCGGGAGTAACAGGAAGGAGGAGTGTGTGTGGGATAGCAACAAGTCCACTGACTTTGGTAATAACTGTGAACTCCCAGAAGGCAGTGGGAAGAGGAAAGTTCTAGACTTCTGAGGGAGAGAGATCCCTGTGTCTGCATAGACTGAGAGAGAAAAATAGGAACAGAATGAAAATCGGACAAAGTGATATATAAGCAGATTAAAAGTGAAGTAAGTGTAAGAAGAGAAGAAGATAAGAAGTGAGCCAAAGAGAGGTGTGAGTAAAAAGGAAAGTACTGAAAACAAATAAGCAGTATAGAGATCTGTGACATCACACTAAACAGACTGAGCTATGTACTGAGAACAGTGTGAGAGGAGAGAAAATAGAGAGGTCTCTGAATACACAAAAAAGAGACTGTGTAATACAAAAGATCATCAGTTTATTTGGCGTGAAAAAGTAATTTATGGACCCCAACCACGTGCACCACTTCTACTAAATTCCTGTGCACAATTCAACCCAGGACTGAGTGTAAAATATGGTAACGTTACCAGGGATAATATTGGTGCACCAAATGTTTTAGTTGAATATTAATGTTAAGTGATTTACCTGAAAATCGATTTATTGTATATTATATGTTAAATGCTATTGTGCTCTATGTTGATTAAATGAGTGTTTTGTCATTGCCATTGAGTTGAAGAGGTCAGTGGCGCGGTGGCTTACCAAAATTATCTTTACCGCATTATTAATAAACCCAAGTTATTTGTCCAATCCTTGTCCCTTTCATTGAAGAATTTATCTCCTGACCACCGGATATCCGACCAAAAAAAGAACCTGACTTGTGTCTGGAGGACAAGGTAAGGGAAGGAACTCCCATCAGTACTCGGCCACCACAATATCACAGTGTTGTAAGTAGACTATAAAGAATGGTGTGTTTCTAATTTGCATCACACTTAAGCAGTGCACAGACCAGACCCCAAGTGCTTGGCTTACACCCTCCTACGTAACATAAATGCTCTTTTCTTACTGCAAAATGATGGATTATCTCAATGGGCCTAATTCATTAAGAAAAGTTAAGCAAAAGTAAGTAAGTAAGGCAAAACCATGCTGCATTGGAGGGGGAGGTAAATTTAAAATGTGATGGCAGATTTATATTTGGGGAAGGGCATGTCCTAGATCAGTGATGGCTAACCTTTTCAGCTTGGTGTGTCAAAAATCGGAAAAAAGTGTAGCCTTCCTCGGGTCGCGTGTCATTTAAAAAAAAAAAAAGAAAGTGTGTATATGTGTGTGTGTGTATATATATATATATATATATATATATATATATATTTTATATTATTATTTTTTTAAATATAATTTAATAATAATATAAATATAAAACACTACATAAGATTGATTGTGGCCAGTATCTGGTTTCACCCTGTAGTAATGACACTATATACATATATATATATATATATATATATATATATATATATATATATATATATATATATATATATATTTGTCACTGGGCTACAGGGTGAAACCAGATACTGGCCACAATCAATCTTATGTAGTGTTTTTATTATTAGACAAAAGACTCCATTTCTGGTGAGCCTGCAGGGTATGCAGAGCTGTGTGTGTGATTATATATAAATATTGTATTATAGGATTAATAAAGTAGAGGAATCCTCTACTTTTTTTAATCCTATAATACAATATATATAATCACACAACTCTGCATACCCTGCAGGCTCACCAGAAATGGAGTCTTTTGTCTAATAATAAAAACACTACAGAAGATTGATTGTGGCAGGATCTAAAGATAATATATCAAATATTAAATTGTAAAATAAGTGCAAGTCCTACTGTGCTCCAGGTAATCCAGCCAGTGATGCCGGGAGATATAAAAGGGAGGAGGTGTTGTGACCGCGCATGCGCAGCAGCTCCATTTCGCTGACGGGGAGATGTACAGCAGCCACTGAGCTGTCAAAGAAGCGTCCGCAGCTGCTGTACAGAAAAAATATTTGGTATGTTTAAATCAAGCAGTTTGACTGAATCGCCTGGCGTGTCAGTCAAACTGCCTCCGCGTGTCACGAGTGACACGCGTGTCATAGGTTAGCCATCACGGTCCTAGATCAACTTTAAATTTCAGCTTCAACTTCAACTATAAATCTGTCATCACATTTTAAATTTACCTTCCCCTCCAATGCAACATGGTTTTGCCTTACTTACTTTAGCTTAACTTTCCTTAATGAATCAGGCCCTAATATCAAGGCACGAATCAGATGTTCTGATTTTTCATTTTAGCTTTTTTCTTAGACTACTACTAAGAGTTGGATATGGTCTTTTCTTTCTAGTGATGTGAAAGACGTACTCACACTTCCTAGCAATGCTGTATTAGAAATTTAGGGTAAAACTGAGCATTAGTTTATAAAAAATATTCTGTTTAGCTGTTACAACAAATAAAAAATTTCATATAAATAACCTTTTCTTATTGTCTATTGACGATTATAAAAATACAAACATATACAATGACACATTTTTTTTTCAGCATAGCAAAATTAGTTTTAGTTCAAATTTCTGTTAAGGGTGAAAAGCTAAGAAACCTCTTTATTATGAAGTCCCAGGAAAGGGTGGGAAAAAACACAGTATGATAATGTCCACCATGCCCTGGATTGTTGTTTTTACACATGAGGATGGCCATTAAGAGAACAACTAGACTCCTATAAGTGCTACACATGCTCAATTCAGCACAGATATTACTTGCACACATGAACTATCATGTAACAAAATTCACGGTTTCAGGAGATTAAATAACCACAATTATCCTGCAAGAGGACACAGATACGGAAAGGTTATAGCTATTTACATCTGCATTCCATCTTACATTATTATTGTAGACAAAAGTTGGAAGATCAACCCAACCTCAATTTTAAAAGTTTCTATATGTTATATTGATATCCAAAATTCAGCAAAATGTTCAAACTCGATATGAGATAGTTGTATACTATTTTTTCAATCATGGTTTAAAAATGACTGTTAAATGGGTTTCCTATTAGTATTGCATTGACATATGAAACACACACACTTATTGCCAGCAGTAGCTAAAACATTGATGTAGAAGAGAATTTACTTATTATATCTGAAACTTTGTGTAATGTTTTCAAAGAATTGATCGTCTGTTGTGTAGTACACATTGTTCAACACATTGTGAATTATATGTGGCCTTCACAAGCAACTTCAAAATAAAAAATGTAAATGCTTGCTATGTATTTCACCCAACTTGCAAATTATTATGTAGCATTCACCAATTGTTTTATTATATAATTTGTAAATTAGTTATATAGTTTCTCTGTAAGCCTGTAAAGAATTAATGTTGATTTCATCTTTTAAATTCATATTGATGCTCAATCAATACCAATACTCCATCCTTTCACAGATTTTAGGATTATATTGATACTTTCTTACTACAACATCTATTTTATGGTTAAATCCATGTTGTTATGATTATATCCCTATGTTATATGCCAATTAACTGGATCCCTTTTGTCCAATATTGTACATTTTCAGTCAACCTGAAATGTTGCATGTTTAATATAAAAAGTTATCTGTGTGTAATTTGTTCAACAGTATGTCTCCTATATGGATTATTTTTTTTGTCATTGTGATGATTATGTAGTATATCTAATGACTGATTGTTATTTTCTGTTGAGTTTATGTATGACAATGTGAATATTTTATGTAACCTCTCAAAGTATGCTTTGCTGACTGACCTTAGTGACCTGTGCAATTGACTAAGAGTCTTTTGAAACTAGCCAGGCCCAAGATAGTATTAAAGTAATTGTATCGTTTTCAAATAAGCATTGCATAGGCGATTGTATTGTGTTTCTAACGCACAAAGTGATTTATTTTAGCAGATGTAAATAGTCAACAATTCAATACATTATTATATTATGATACAGTACATTACAGCCAATACCAAAAGATACATCCATACCGCGCTCTTATCGCATGCGCTCGCTGCGCACCCACGGGACCCAGTGGACAGTATATCTGTTAGAATACTGTGATCAGTGAAGACTGAGGACTGGGTGCACAGCTATGATCATATATACACATTCAGTGTTACAGAGAACAATGCAAATGACGTGGCTTGCTTCTATAGGTCCAGACATCAGATGAGTCCAGGCTAAACAGGTCATAGGCTGATTCAATCTAAGGAATCCAAAGGTGGGGGTCGTCTCTCCAGGGGATGAGCTCCTTTCTTCCCGCCAATGCTCCAGTTACAATTAGCATTTCATAGCCAGCATCATACAAAGGTTTATTCCCTAACATCAATAACTAGAGTATTTAATATGCGATCTCTTCGGCGATGGAACCGGACAGCTGCTGATGATTAGGGTTTTAATATGATACTAGGCATTATACCTTTCCTATAACCTGAACCTTGAATATCACTGAAGTGTACATATAACCATTATATATATATATATAGACTAATAATAAACCAAATACTATCTGCTTATAAATTACAGTGTAACGGAACCAATATGAATATAAATTATATATATAACTAAATGTTGTAATGCGAGTGTGTGCGTGCGTATTCTACCGTGCGATCGCACCATGCCACGTGTTACGTGGCGGACGGATCTGTGTTACGTGGCGTATGGATCGCAATCGCACGGCAAAACAATATTAACCAATATACTTTCGTTCATCCAATTATACGACTTCGACAGTCCACCCTTTGATAGTATAATAAACTATCACCTTAAAGATGTTATATGCAGGATCTCAGTACCACGTTTATTGCTATGTAATGCAAATCCCCCTTGGGGTATGACTACGCTGTTTGTAGATCTAAACAAGTTATCATAAGAGAGAGTCTTCATCCTCAAAACGATTTCTTCTTTTACTATAGACCGTACATATCTGGAGCTTGGAGATAACCTTTTGTATGCCCTTCAAGAAGGCAATAAAACACGTAATACATTATTTGGAAAGGTACAAGGTACAATAAAACATATATCAGCTATACAGAATATTCTACTACAGTTCTTCAAGTTTAACAGGTTCTTCTGTCCAACGCATGTCTTTAAACTCAGAATACATCTAAACACTTCCTGTTCATCAATAGCATCATCCTATGTCTATCAATAATGTCATATGCAATCTCCTTCAGCTTGCGTTAATATACACACTTCTAATAATCATCAGTTCTTTTCATCAACACTTGTGGGCGGGCTATTGTCTGTTCGTACTTCTCAGTCTCCCAATACTCAGATTTAACAGTGATTGGCTTGCAAAGCATTGGGAGACTTCAGACTAAGGGACCTAGGTGTCGTACTTTTTCCCCTAGTGACCTTCCACCCATAGTTCGGGTACCTCAAGAATATTTAGTGGGAAGAGCACTAGTCCTACTTGATATAATCACTGAGGTATGTGAGAGCACGCTCAGCACTTTGCTTGGTCTAAAACCTTACCCTCCCAAGAATGATAATCATTCTCAAGGATGCCTGCTCAAGTCCGAATATTACTGGACTGGCATCGCTGGGTGTATCTCTCTTTTTTTTTTAACTATGGGGTCACCGTACTTACGGACGTAATGCTACTCAGACACTAGCCCCTCGCACTTTCTCCAAGCTCCAGGATTTCCAAATTTTCCTTTACCTCTGAATTGAATAGAGTAATTGGCTGGACCGATTATGCTACTAACTTCTCCTTCATTCCCAATTCCTCAACATCATTACCTGAACCAGCCTCTGTCACATGCTAATAATTAAAAGAATTGACCGTCCTGAGAAGAGAATGAAATGAGAGAACACAAAACAGGAAAAACTACACCTTCATGCTGGACAACTGTCTTAGCCTTTGGCTCAGGTGCTACTAACTGCATTAGAGGCCTTCCAGAACACACTCATGAGTGCCCTTGGACCCTTCTCTGAGTGTTGGCCCCTCTGCAGTGGGTGGAATGGGCACCAGTGTGTCTCTGCTACCCTTGAAGCCGTGATGCTGGTAGCCTACACCTGGTACCTGTCTGTCAAATAACCTGAGCCTAAGAAATTACTGCTCCACAACTTACTCTCCCGATCCAACATCCTGACAGTTAGTGTGACCTTTCAGGAAACAGTGTTTTGGACGTTCTTGGTTGCTGTCTCACTATTTACCTTCTCTCAAGGTCTAACCTAGCCTCCCAGTTACAATCTCATCTCACGAGGGGTCAAGAACATTTCAAAAACTGACAGGTTAAGAGGCTGCCCAGGAGTGATCTTTTGGTAGCAGGGAAGGACTAGTGGTTTGAAGCTGTCCTTCACTTCAATCAAGTTCCAACTCTTATTCTATTCAATTTGTTCTACCTAGTACCACTACTTTATGTTCACACTGGTTTATGGCTAATTGAAAGTATATGATTTGTTACCACTACTCATACATTATACATCTGTTATCAATAACCTGAATACCCCTATCATCTATTATAACTCTAGGACTATCACATTGAATAACAAAAGCTTTGAGTATGACACAGTAATACATTAGACACATTTCAATACACCTTTACCCAGACATATTTCATTGGTACACCATTGTATACTTGAGGATCCTGCATGGTGGTAATTGGATGACGTGGATTTGTTTTACCTGGAGGAAAACCCATCTGCAGGAGGGATATGGTATGGCTCTATTGGTATCATTTTCCTGACATTCTCCTAATCAAGATAGGACGTTGCTGTCCTACTAGCTTGAGACGAAATATCTGATGCACCCCAATATACTCTTACCAGCTTGCACATACCTTCTGTACCCAGCTGAGCCAGACCATTTGCTGCCTCCTCTGGGTCTGGAAGATACCCTCTGGGAGCTACTGGTCTACCTTGTCCATCTCTCCAGGGTCCGCCAGACTCCTCACCACATCTCTTCACCTTCCAGACAGTTTATTCCTCAGGTAACACAATTCTTCATATATTAACCAATATGTGTATGTGTGCATGTGTGTGTGTGTGTGTGTGTGTGTGTGTGTGTGTTCACATTTTAAAACTAAAACAATACAACGAAAAACAAAACAACACATAGATTTGTTAGCTGTCACATAAAACACTGCTGTCTATATGACAGCTGTGTTCGCCCTGATGTGACAGCCATGTATGGTCGTGTGTGTAAGTGTGGACTTTACTAGCAGCTACTTCAGTTGGTAACTGTGTCACTGTATAAAGTCCTCTATGTAGTGTCCTAATCATGTGCTGGTATTGCTATAAAATGATTTTTCAGTCAACTCAACATCGCCCCCTAGACTAGAAAAATGCTGAAGACCAATGTATATCAATCGATTTTCCCTCTGCCAACTCACATGCCATTCTCAGTACCTCACATTCAGCTACTTGACTAAGTGGGAAAGACAAAGGGGTCTACTTCTATAACACTTTCTTCAAATATAACAGTATCCAGTACATGTCTGTCTAACAGTGAAAAAATATAAAACATGAAAATTCTACATTTTCTAGGGTTTCACATTATGTCGTATCTTGTGGTAAAAATCCTACTCCAATGTTCTATACAGAGATGCATATCTGTATGCCTAACCTCCAGCAATCTCCTATCCACCCTTTGTGCATCCATATAAAGGCACATTTTTGTACAGGAGGCACGAATCATAAAAACAAAAAAACAAAACAGATATGCAACCTACAAAACATGAATCGTATTTCCACAACAGAACCTTTCTGCTTAAAATCAAGCAGTTTCTATATGCATGAAAACAAAACCCCTGACTGTTTCTATGACTCATGTCAATCTAGTGTGTGTATCCCTGAACTTGTCTTATGTAAAAAATAAAAATATGTCTTAGCCCCATTGATAAGACTGTGTCTGTTTTTATCTCTACCAGAGCAGAGAGAGAGAGAGAGAGAGAGAGAGAGAGAGAGAAAGAGAGAGAGAGAGAGAGAGAGAGGGAGAGAGAAAAAGAAAGATAGAGAGAGAGAGAGAAAGAAAGATAGAGAGGTACTAGCATGGATGTAAAAAAATGAGAAATAAGAAAGCAATGAATAATAGGAATACAAAGATTTGAATACAAAGGTTTGAAAACAAACATACATGCAGAAAGGGAGATTTTACAGCACAAATGACAGCTGGATTGGACTCTATGGGGAAAATGTCTGTATTCATTCCACTAATCCCCTTAGCTATTTGCTAAACTATGACCCCCTCCCCATACTTGACTAGGGGGTCTTAAACCAACCGTGCAATGCAGTGCCGTCCGTCATTTGTTCATTAAGAACTCGGTATCACATTGACTACATATCTTTTTAACAGACTTTCTAACTTATGGCAGAGAAATATAAAAGTTAACTCTTAATGACTCATCTGAGATACATAAAACGATATTTTTGGAGAAAAGTATGTACATACTTCATTTTTGGATAATGATTCTCGGCCAAACAAATTATCATGAGTCACTGCAGCCTGAAACAAAGAGTGTTCCAATGATCCATTGTTAATTAGTCTTTCAAGAGTAATCTTTCTATTTCTCTACCTCACCCTTTTAAACACTGAGTCTATATTTCTTCTGCGTACCCTTTATCTGTGAGAGGAAAACAAAATAGTTATCTTAAAGCAGCAACAAAACAAACATTTCCATTCTTTTCCCTTGGCCAGCGATTAAGAAAGCAAGCATGTGACAACCTAAAACAAGCAAAATCAACAAAGATTACCTTTTAAATCAGTTTTTCTTTCTAAACCTGCACACTGATACTTACCACAGATTAAACCCCACCTGGTTGTAGGACTACAGGTCTGACCTGAACTCTAGGGTTGGCTATAGTTCTCCCTCAAGGCATTGGCTGTTATGAGGTATACAGGCAACTGTTGAGAAGCCTCTGAGACTTGTGTGCGCTGTCTCTGTGGGTGTCTGTGTGATTCCCCCTTAGATGGGCCAAGTCTCTTTGCTTCCGCTCTTGTCATTGTACAGTCCTTTGCTTGGTGTCCCGTTTTAGCGCATCTAAAACACTTCCTCAACTCATGTTGTTTCTTTTCCTTAAACCAGGTGTTATTATGCTGTGGTTGTGTGTGCCGTCCCTCTAGTGTTGGGATACTTACCATCATTACCCTATCACTTAGTGCTTTTTCCTCTTTACATATATTTTTATCATGTCCTATAACTGACTCTCTGAGAACACTTACAGTACTTCCTCTCCAGTATGGTAATGAAGTTTGCACCCTTCTTTTCAAGTTTTCCCTGAGGCCATCCATTAGAACGTTAACAGTAACCTCGCTGTAGTGTAAATTATCCTTTATGTCTGATACCCCAGTATATTTGGCCATTGCTATTAAAGCTCTGCAAAAATAGTCTGTTGCATTTTCACTGTCCTTTTGTTTGATAGTAAAAATTTTACTCCAGTCCACTATCACTGGAAAATATATGGCCAACTGTATGATTATATATCTAATATTGTCCTGATTATCATCCTCGGTTAAGGATTCATCCTCCTCCAACATACAATCCTTAATGAACTTTTGTATATCAGTATTGAGAGGAAGACAGGCCTTCAACATTACTCGCCAATCATTATTAGTTGGCTCGTACACATTACCATATTATCTAATGAACTTCTGACATTTGGTCAAATCTTTCCTAGGATCAGGGAAATCAGACAAAATTGAAAATATTTCAGACCTAGTCCATGGATCATACATTTTTTAAGGGAAAGTCACCATCTCTGTCCGCTTTCCCATTGGGAACTGCTGTTGTGCAGACAGGATGTAAGTCTCCCAAATCACTATGTTCTGAACTTGTTGCTGAAATTGCTGCTGCAGTACAATGGATGTCTCCCCTGTGATAACCTTTACATTATTCTCACCACTTTCAGCCGCTGCCCCTGCTGGTGGGATTGTTCCTTTTCCTTGTCCGTGTGGTGCCCCCTTCATATTACCAGCATGAGCAATGGCCGAAATGACGGTGGGTACATTTCTTTCTTCTGAAACATTACTCTTAACATTACTTAAAACAACATACAAGTTACTAGTTACAGTTTTCACATTTTTGGTATTGGCTGTACTTTCTGCCCCGACCGAATTTGTCAGGGGCGTGCTTGCGCTCAGTTCTCCACGCTTTGCAACGCACACTTCCGGACCGCTCATTTCCGGTACGCTGATTTCCGCTGCGCGCGCACTTTTCGCCACACTTACTTCCGCTGTGCATATGCTGCTCTGCCACGTGTTACCTTCCATTTGCCACGACTTTAAACAATCATCATGTTTATTTCTCACTTCTGTCAACCATACTTTATCTTTTACGTTATTTAGTACCTCTGCATTAAAACTCCTTATTGTTGGGAAAGGCCTAACACACTCTTTGGTCATCTCGACCCCTGTGTCGCAATAAGCCATTGCGTATGCACCATATTTATTACACATACGAAACCTTGCTGAATCCCTAAGGCCTTCTTTAGGCAGTACATTGGCCATCTCTAGCGTCTGCTTAGCACCCATGTTGAACAATAGGGTCCCAGTAATATCACAATATCCTGCCACAAAAATAGGGTTCCAGAAATATCACAATATCCTGCCACTAATTTCAACACTCTGCTACCCGCAATCTACCGCTAGAGATAATTTACTGGCCCGTGAACGTATTTGCTACAAGCTGCGTCCACTCGCTTCCTCTCGTATTGAATGAGGACTCCTAATACAGAAATATCAATGTGGACTAAAGGGTTATCAGCTCCTTGATTACCCCTGACTCTCCAACAAAAGCTGTTGAGTTTATTACGCCTGGCAGCATCCGGTAAAGTCAATTACCAGCCCTACCAACGTAATTCCTCCCCGTTACCCCCAAGTCGCAATCACTGCTTTCCTTGCTGTGCGGTGCAATCGCAACGCTTAAAGCTTATCAGTAAGCGATGCGATTACCCTTGGGTGCACGTCACGAAAACTCGCTTAGTTTCCGCCCCTGGTATACCTGCCTTGTATACCGTACACCAGTTGGGCACCTGCCTCGTCAGACAGCAACTGACACTCTATTCAACAATAGATCAAACCTTAGTGTATTTAAAGTCAACAAATCACACGGCACACACCTTTTCTGCGCACAAAATCAAAAAGTTCCCAACAATAGTAATAATGTTCCATAGGTAACAACTGATTATACTATGCATGTATAACAACTATCAAAACGATTGTTTAACCATGTGGCAATATTACCGGAAGTACACATACTCAATGCAGGAAATACACATACTCTATGCAATGCAATACCCTTTAAAACGCAAAACGACAATAAAAAGAAACATTTTTCTTTCTTGTCCCTAGATTCAAATTAGTGTTCCTTCAGTCTATGCAACAATGGACATTCGGTTTCGCAACACAAAGTGAACCACAGGTCTTAAACACATTGCGATTTTTCCTGTATGAGACGCGTCCGTCAACCCACCCTTTGTTGAGAAACCGAATATCGTAAGCGTTGCATACCTGCCGATAACGTAACTCACCTCCGAACCCCCAAATTATTAAAGTAATTGTATCGTTTTCAAATAAGCATTGCATAGGCGATTGTATTGTGTTTCTAACGCACAAAGTGATTTATTTTAGCAGATGTAAATAGTCAACAATTCAATACATTATTATATTATGATACAGTACATTACAGCCAATACCAAAAGATACATACATACCGCGCTCTTATCGCATGCGCTCGCTGCGCACCCACGGGACCCAGTGGACAGTATATCTGTTAGAATACTGTGATCAGTGAAGACTGAGGACTGGGTGCACAGCTATGATCATATATACACATTCAGTGTTAGAGAGAACAATGCAAATGACGTGGCTTGCTTCTATAGGTCCAGACATCAGATGGGTCCAGGCTAAACAGGTCATAGGCTGATTCAATCTAAGGAATCCAAAGGTGGGGTCATCTCTCCAGGGGATGAGCTCCTTTCTTCCCGCCAATGCTCCAGTTACAATTAGCATTTCATAGCCAGCAATAATACAAAGGTTTATTCCCTAACATCAATAACTAGAGTATGCAATATGCAATCTCTTCGGCGATGGAACCAGACAGCTGCTGATGATTAGGGTTTTAATATGATACTAGGCATGATAATATAATAATATAACCTGAACCTTGAATATCACTGAAGTGTACATATTACCATTATATATATATATATAGACTAATAATAAACCAAATACTGTCTGCTCATAAATTACAGTGTAACGGAACCAATATGAATATAAATTATATAAATAACTAAATGTTGTAATGCGAGTGTGTGCGTGCGTATTTTACCGTGCAATCGCACCATGCCACGTGTTAAGTGGCGGACGGATCTGTGTTACGTGGCGTACGGATCGCAATCGCACGGCAAAACAATATTAACCAATATACTTTCGTTCATCCAATTACACGACTTCGACAATAGGTAAACATCTCGGAGGAGTTTGAAGCCCCAAGGATTTGTACCATCTAGCCACTCAAGCAGAGCAGGGGGGAGAGATTCTCTGAGGTACCAACATATATCTTAGTGATAGATAATTTACTTTGAAAGCTCAGTGTCATTTTGGGAAATCAATCTTACTTATTTGAAAATGTAACTCCTAAGGTGGGGCTGAAGAGCCTGTAAGAAGGGTTTAAAATCTTTTGTTTTAGACATTACTGTGTGCATTTTCATGAGGGGTCTATCAAAACTGAAATGTCCCATATTTCTCTCTTGTGTTCCCTCACACACACCAAGTCTTAACTACTAATTAGTGACTCTGGTTTTTTTTCCTATTTTATTTCTGAAACTTATTTATGCAACATATTGTATGTCTTGAATTAACATTATTGTAACCAAGCCTTGGAAACATTTGTCAGATTAAATACATTTAATCTAGTGTGTTCTCTGTGATTCTTTGTGAAGTTATGAAGCCCAGGGAGGCTCATGCTACATGGGTATGTGATTTAAGTGTGAAACATTAATAAGTGGTTTTGGTGAATGTAAGGAGTCCATAGTAAATCATTTGTGGTGACAGAAAAGGTATATCCATTGCTAAGTGACTAAGGTAATGCCAGTCATGGCCAGCTGTTCAGATTGCTGTATCTGAGACAGGCTGGGTGTTCGTGACAGTCTTGTATTTTATAATCTGTTATATCACGTTGCTGTCTGTGTATTACATACTACTATAAATGTCATGAATGGTACTGTGGACCTTTTGCGGACACATTATAAATAAAAGATAACAATAATATATACTATTAAAATTATAATTACTGACTAACTGAGTTTCCGAGAAAAATGAATAAAGTTTTATTCATGAAAAAAAAAGCAATATTGGCAACCTGCCTATTTGTAATGCAGCACTGCTAGTGCATATGGACAAAAAGATTCAAAGATATATTCTCTGGCTCCAAACCCAGAGGCACTTACATTTATTCTCTTTAGTAATTCCACAATTTTAATATGCATGAGTTAGGTGGATATTTCTAAGAATTTGGTGGAGCTATGCTATTAAACTGACGGTACTTAATTGTAATTCATCCACAAAAGTGTCTCTCAACCTTCTGAATCTGTGATTGTCACAAATACATTCTTTCCTGGTATGAGCCATTACTGGAGAGAAATAGAGGTCTTCACAAACACTGTGTTATTGTTCTTTTCAGTTTCTTAAGAAATGTTCTTGTGGTTTGTCCACAAGGTAATAAAACCTAGAGCTAAGGTCATAGGAAGTGGTTTCCTGAAATATTTATAAACAACAGCAGTATTCAGATATACAGTATATAAGTATAATAATAATATTATCTATATTATTATTATTATTATATTCACCGATAATAATAATAATAATAATAATAATAATAATAATAAGTATATATATTTATAAGTAAAGCAGATATATATTGATTGCAAAGTTATTTTCACTAAATACAAATATATTGATTAAATAAAGATATGTTGATTAAAGACAATTATATTGATTAAGTACAAATATATTGATTGAATACAAATATTTTAAGTACAAATATATTGATTGAATACAAATATATTGATTACATAAAACTACATTGGTGAAAGAAAATTATATTAAGTTCAAATATATTGATTGGATACAAATATATTGATTACATAAAATTATATCGGTGAAAGAAAATTATGTTAAGTTCAAATATATTGATTGGATACAAATATATTGATTACATAAAACTATATCAGTGAAAGAAAATTATATTGAGTTCAAATATATTGATTGAAAGCAAATATTTTAAGTATAAATATATTGATTAAATAAAAATATATTGATTACATAAAACTATATTGGTGAAAGAAAATTATATTAATTTCAAATATATTGATTGAATGCAAATATTTTCATTATAAATATATTGATTAAATAAAAATATATTGCTTATAGACAAATATATTGATTAAGTACAAATATATTGCTTGTATACAAATATTTTAAGCACAAATATATTGCTTGAATACAAATATATTGATTAAATACAAATTCCGGCACACGATTATTATTGCTTCAACAATACCAACTTGACTGGTTAGCATTAATGCCTCATAGAACTAATTTCAGGGGTTTGATTCCTACTGTGTGGAGTTTGTATGTTCTCCATCTGTTTGCGTGGGTTTCCTTCCATAGTGCAAAAACCTATCTGTAGTTTAATTGGCTGCTGACAGAATGGACCCTAGTGTGACTTTGTGTGGTAGAGATTATTGTAAGCCTGCTCCATTGGAGCAGGGACAGATGTGATTGATTCAAATATTTTCTGTTATGAGTTGCATAATCTGGTTGTGCTATATTTATAAACAATAATACGGAATGTACTATTAAAATTCATATAATTAGTATCAAGTTTTTGCAATAGGTATAAATATAAATGCTTTTAATTTCAACAAATCAATAATTGTCCTGATATTTTTGATATTCAACTCTTATTTCTTACCTATATATAAATACAATGTGCCATATTCACCTAAAAATACTTCTCCAGAGCCTGGGGTCTTCTATATCGCAATTGAAGGTCAGGCAGTGACGGCAGTACCCAACTCTTTGTCATTATTGTCATAGCACCTGAAGATGCCTCCTTCACAAAACACTGTGGCCTTTCTGACACCAGACAGTGACAGAGAACAGTTGGCTGTTTTAGAAATGTGTCCTTGTCACTGTTTAAAGTTTCACTGTCCTGAAGTCAAGTGCACAGATTGAAATGAAATAATGATTAAAATAGATTAACAGATAAGATATAAGTTAGAGCTTTATGGCATTTGAATAAAATATTTTCTAATGTTTATATATTTTCAATTACTAACATACATTTTTTACATTTTAAATTCAATCTAAACAGTTGTAATACAGTATTATCATAGATGTAGTCAAATGCACATGGACAGTAACAAATATGCTACAAACATTTCACTGCTTTTTAAGAAAGCTAAAGTGCCTTATTTTCAGTAATTGTGGTTTACTTGCCACTAAGATGCTATTATGACATCTCCATCACTTAGTGTTAAACCAGGTCAAATGAGCACACCAATTTATTACCGTTCTCTCTCACTGTGTGAAAGTTTGCCAGACAAGGAAAGGTGACAAAATATAATGAAACCAGCATTGATGTCTCTGCTTCTGTGATACTGAGCTGTTTTAATAACATCTCAACATTCTGTTGATTTCTCACTTGTTCAACCAATTTTAAAGATAAACCATTTGGATCTAAACTCACCCATCACAGTAAAAATGATATTGTAACTTAAAAGGTAACCTAAAATGATTATATCTAAACACATTAGAAAATAAATAATATATACTTCAAATTAAATTAAAAATATTCTGGAAAAGCAGAAAATGTTTAAAGGTTTCTGTATGCAATTCTTCCTGAAAAACAACCATTTGTGCACCAACCAATGCCCTTTAATTCATCTACTATAAATAAAAATGTATCCTCTTGAGATTCATCACAATGGTAGAATAGAATTACACTTGGCAAGCATATACTAGAAATTTAGGGCCTCATGTAGAGTTAGGATCAAAGCAATAAAGGAGCAAATTTGCATCTTTACAAAACCATATGATGTACTACATGGGAGGTAAATTTAACATGTGCCAACAGATTTAGGGGTATATTTACTACACTGCGGGTTTGAAAAAGTGGAGATGCTGCCTATAGCAACCAATCAGATTCTAGTTATCATTTATTTAGTACATTCTACAAAATGACAGCTAGAATCTGATTGGTCGCTATAGGCAACATCTCCATGTTTTTTACTGCAGTTTAGTAAAAAAAAAAAAAAAGCCTTAGAGTTGGGAGGTAATATGACCTAGCTCATCTCTAAATAACAGTGTAAAAAATAAGCTAACCAGTATTTATGTGCTATATGCACAAACAGCCAGTGCTTGCAAAAAATAAATTTTTGCCCCCCTTGCATTGCAATATAGTTTGTCCCGAATTTGCTCAATTTTTTTGCTTTAATTTGCTTTTGTTACACAGTAACTCATATTGTGTTGTGAAAGGCATAGTTGCCAACTCCCGGAAACTTGTTTCCGGGAGAGGGGGCGTGAAACCGTAATCACGGGGGGCGGGGCCAAAATGACGCGATTGGCCTCGTCCCGCCACCTCCCGCCCTCCAAAATGGCGTAACTCACCAAGAATCGCGTCAAATGACACGATTATCGGTGAAATCCGGGATGCGGGAGAAATGCCATCTTCCCCGGGAGCCCGGGAGACTGACCCGAATTTCGGGAGTCTCCCGGACTTTCCGGGAGAGTTGGCAAGTATGGTGAAAGGTAATTATTCAAATGGACTCAATTCATTAAGGAACGCAAAACGAACGTATTGTGCGAGTTTCTTTTTACAAACAATACACTGCAGGATGCAATACATATGTGGAAAACAAAGTAAAAAGTGTAATGCACAGAATAAAAAAAATTATTAATGTCATCTATAAATAATATAGTCATTAATGACAAAACATTAACAAACAAAGAATTTTTGCCTTTTTTTTTCTCCCCATACATTATATGTCATGAGAAACAGATTCAGGTAGCAGGACCTGAGAACTACTCCAGCAAAGGCTTCAGTCTGCGAGGGCCAAACAGGAAACAGGGTCTAGGGGCAAGTTTAAGAAAGAGTTTAATAATAAACTTGTTTAATAATAAAACAGCTGCCTTGTGTCTGTAAATGGTATAAACAGGATATACCAGTTTCTGGCAGCCTTCTCCATTAAGAAATTCTTACACATACTTTTGGCTGTGACTTCTAAACACTGAACCCATGAGTCATACAGTGAATATAAAAAGACCATACACCATTTTTGAAATTGAAGGTTTTTGTGTAGAAAAGCATGAAAGCAAGATAAATCCTGACAAACCTTTTTAAACATGTAAGGGCCAATTCAATTCTACCGCGAATAGCGCGGCGTTAACAGTATTACCGTTAATAGCCTGGATTTAATCTCGCAGCTCAGGGAGCCGCGAGTTAATAATCCATTGTTGAAATTACCGTATTAAGAGTAATTATATGCGCAGTTCTACCGTATTAACGGTATAACTGCTAACGCCACGCTATTCTCTGCAGAATTGAATCGGCCCCGTAATGTGACCTTGTATCCAACAAAAAAAACAGATAATTTTTACGAAAAATAAATAAAAATAAAAAATGAAAAAACATTACTCATATTGTTTGTCCAAAAATTATATACCTTTGCAAAAAATCCTGTGATTCTGCCATAATTACGCACTCTATCTTCTTATTCTATTTCTGGATACGCTCGTTACATTACCATAGGCATTACACTTTCCCTCTTAAGATACACCTACTTTAGTCCTTTAAACCTAATTTACTGTATCATAGATTTCTATATATAATATCTCCTGTATGAAGACATTATAAATTCATAACCACAACACAGATAAATATGTATGACACAGTATCTTTACTTGTACAATAATGTAATAATATAATTTTAACAAAATAATCTTACACACGGTACATATAATAGATGGCATTGTATGTATAGGTACAGTATCTTATTAAGTATGTATATCTGCATGTGTATATGTGTGTGTGTGTGTGTGTGTGTGTATCTCAGAATTCATTAGAGTTCACACATTTGCTGCATTATCTCCATCTTAATCCTAATTGCACTATATTATATATATATATATATATATATATATATATATATATATACATATATATATATATATATATATACATATATATATAAATATATATATATATATATATATATATATACATATATATATAAATATATATATATATATATATATATATATATATATATATACATATATATATTAGAGAGGCTCAGGCTCGGTTCCCTGAGAGCCTCTGTACTTTTGCGCTCTTTTGGAATTGAAAACGAGGCAAAACGTCATTGCTACTTCGTCGGATCTTGGATCTTGCGAGTTTTTGATTCTATAAGTACCTCCCTTCACGGCGATCTAGCACCATTTTATAGAGGGACATAGAAGGGGTAACACAGTCTGCAGAGCATTTGGGCAGCGTCATAGGTAGAATAGAAAGAGGAGGGGGTAGCCAGGGCCGATGCAAGGTTGCCCGGCACCCTAGGCAAAGCTTAAGCTTTTTTTTAGTTTTTGGCCACTACTTGGCTCTACTCTGTTGCTGTCTATTAATGTATTCTGTAGATGATATATTAAATATACTAACACATGCAAATAAATAGAGAAAGGTAATCTAAATGACAGATAATCTAGACCGTTCTATTTTATTTGCATTTGTTAAAGTATTCTGCAGATGTAAAATTAATTATGCTAATAGAGGGCAACAAAGGAGAGCCAAATAGAGGGCAAATACTAAAACACATAAATGGTTCCTTAACTATCCTAGAGTAGCCCCAGCAAGGTCAATTAAAGCTGTGCTTCATTATGCATATTCTGTAGCATCCATTCTCCTCCCCCCCCACACATTTTCTGTAGCATCCATTCTGCCCCCTTTCTGTAGCCTCCATTCTCATCCCCTTTGTATAGCCTCCATTCTCCCCCTTTGTATAGCCTCCATTCTCACCCCCTTTGTATAGCCTCCATTCTCACCCCTTTCTGTAGCCTCCATTCTCTCTAACCCTTTGTATAGCCTCCATTCCCCCCCATTCTGTAGCCTCCATTCTCCCCCCTTTGTATAGCCTCCATTCTCACCCCCTTTGCATAGCCTCCATTCTCCCCCCTTTGTATAGACTCCATTCTCACCCCCTTTGTATAGCCTCCATTCTCACCCCTTTCTGTAGCCCCCATTCTCCCCCCTTTGTATAGCCTCCATTCTCTCCCCCCTTTGTATAGCCTCCATTCTCACCCCCTTTGTATATCCTCCATTCTCCCCCCTTTGTATAGCATTCATTCTCACCCCTTTTGTATAGCCTCCATTCTCACCCCTTTCTGTAGCCTCCGTTCTCTCTCCCCCTTTGTATAGCCTCCATTCTTCCTCCTTACTGTAGCTTCCATTCCCCCCCCCTTTCTGTAGCCTCCGTTCTCCCCCTATGTATAGCATCCATCATCTGTCCCCCGTCCCCTCCTGTTATCTGTAGCCTCCTCTTTCCTGTACTCACCTTAGCTTCTTCATTTTCCTTCCTTTCTCTTCTTCCTCGCTTCTGTCTTCTTTCTCTGTCGGCTCCTCTACACTGGCAGCGTCGGGCGTCGTGACGTCCTGACGCTGCCAGGCGCCAGGTAAATTTTAAAATGCGCTGCTGCTACAGTGCAGCACCGCATTATTGCGGGCAAGCTGGCGAGCGAGCGGGCGGGCGATCTGCCCCAGGTGATCGCACCACCGACATTTATTTCTAAATTAGTACTGGGTCCCCCACTTCAGTGCCGCCCCCAGAGGCCGGCGCCCTAGGCAGCTGCCTAAGTCTGCCTAATGGGAGCGCCGGCCCTGGGGGTAGCAGTGTTCTTCAAAGTCTACAGTGACATTCAGGAGAGCTCCATTGCTCCATTGCTAATTGTCATTGCTGAAATAGAATTAATAATAGGTCTGGCAGGCTTGGTCTTCTAAATCTGCAGTCCCATAATGTACAGTGTTATATAGGTAACACACAAAAAGAAGAGCTCCATTGCTCCATTGCTAATTGTCATTGCTCTAATACAAATACTAGTGCTGGCAGGCTTGGTGTAAATCTGCAGTCAAATTGTACGGTGTTATATAGGTTACACCCAAAGAGAAGAGCTCCATTGCTCCATTGCTAATTGTTATTGCTAAAATACAAATACTAGGGCTGGCCGACTTGGTCTTTTGAATTTGCAGTCAAAGTGTACGGTGTTATCAAAATGGATTCACAGCAGTACACAGAAGAGCAGGAGCACCAAGCAGCTGCTGGCACCAGTCATGATGATAGTAATCTCTCTATGTCATCTGGTAAAGCCTATGTTAAAGTGCATACTGTATGTAAGTCAGGGAAACCAAAATGTAAAAAAACACCTTTCATCTTGGTCAAGAAAAAAAGACCTGTAATCCAGGCAGGTATCTGCAGGGAAAAACAATTGCCAACATGCCATTCTAAACACGCAGTGGCAAGGAAAGAATGAGGCCTTCACCTTTCTCTATGAGTGCTAGTTCTGCAATTGTGACTGAGGCATCTTTTTGTAAGGTCATTCGTGACCAAGCAAGACCTTGTCTTTCGAACTCCAAAAGTGGTGTCCAAATACTTTTATGTGTAAAAGCCGAGCTGGAAGAAAACAGTAAGGCATTGAGGAAAATGTATGTTCAGATTCAGAAATTACACAAATCCCTGAGGAGAGTCTATCCATGAGTGCTATGTGTAATTCTGACGATTCTAATAGTGTACCCATAAAGAAGGCCCCTTTCAGCATTTCTGCAGATGTGTGCCTGAACAGCCCAAGCGTAGCCGATGATACACAAATTGAGGATGCCACTTTGGAATTGCAACAGGATGAGGGGAATATTTGTGTAGCTGAAGGGCGCTAATGAGGCTGTTGATGAGGATGATAATGTTTGTGTAAGTCCTGCACCGGTGGAAGCAGTTCTTGCACGTGATAAGAAGAAGGCCATTGCCATGCCTGGACATAAGACCAAAAAATCCACCTCTTATGTTTGTAATTATTTTTACCCAAATCCTGACAACAGTCCTCTAGCCATTTGTAGCATTTGCAAAGCCACAGCCAGTAGAGGTAGGGACTTTAACCATCTAGGAACCTCATCCATGTTATGCCATTTGAAGCGAATTCATGGCAAGCTGTTGCGAAAATCAGAAACTTATGCTAAAAAATAACAACAAGCAGTCCATCATCAGCTAGGTCCCTTCTCTCACCTACATTCTGATGTCTGCAATCTACCTCCACAACACCGTCCTCATCAATATCCTCAGTAGCGATCAGAGTTAGTCCTGCATCAACGTTGGTAAGGCCTGATGACTCCTTCATTATCCTGGATTCCTCAGAAGAGTTCTTGAGCATTAGTCCCACTGCTGATTCTGCCGCTGGGAGTGAATCTTCATCCCAGAAGCAGACCAAGAAGAAGACTACTAGTAGTTTACAATAATTGACTGTTAAACAATCCTTTGCAAGAGGAAGTAAGTATGAAAGCTGTCACCTAGTAAAGCGGATCACAGATGCCATGGCAACTATGCTAGTATTAGATCTGCGTCCAATATCCACTATTAATACAGCTGGTGTTAGACAGTTAATTGAGGTCTTGTGTCCCCGTTAACAAATTCCATCACTACACCATTTCACTAGAAAAGATATTCCTAACCTGTACCAGAAGGTTCGTAAAAATGTAATTATGGGGCTACAAAATGCCGTTCTACCAACTGTACACTTAACCACAGATATGTGGACAAGCGGAACTGGGCAAACTAAAGATTATAGGACTGTGACAGCCCACTGGGATGGTGATTCACCTTCACCAGCAGGAACAGCAGCAGCATGTACCCAAGGACGTCACATTTTTCAGAGACAGGCAACCCTGTGTATCACCGGCTTCACTAAGAGGCATACAGCTGACAATCTGTTGCAAAAACTAAGGGATGTCTTTGCGACATGGCTTATCCCGCTGGTACTATCCCCAGGATATGTCATTTCTGATAACGCAACCAATATTGTGAGAGCATTACAGTTGAGTGAATTCCCTCACATTCCCTGTTTTGCTCACACAATAAACTTGGTGGTGCAGAGCTTTTTAAAAAATGACAGGAACGTGCAGGATTGCTAATTGTTATTGCTAAAATACAAATACTAGCGCTGGGCGGCTTGGTCTTTTGAATTTGCAGTCAAAGTGTACGGTGTTATCAAAATGAATTCACAGCAGTACACAGAAGAGCAGGAGCACCAAGCAGCTGCTGGCACCAGTCATGATGATAGTAATCTCTCTATGTCATCTGGTAAAGCCTATGTTAAAGTGCATACTGTTTGTAAGTCAGGGAAACCAAAATGTAAAAAAACACCTTTCATCTTGGTCAAGAAAAAAAGACCTGTAATCCAGGCAGGTATCTGCAGGGGAAAAAAATTGCCAACATGCCATTCAACACACGCAGTCGCAAGTAAAGAATGAGGCCTTCACCTTTCTCTATGAGTGTCTGTGGCCCGTAAAATATCTAGACATTTCCGACATTCGGCAACAGCGTGTAGGAGATTGCAGCAGCTACAAGAGCAATGAAATTTGCCCTGCCACCAACTGAAGCAAGAGGTGGTGACAAGGTGGAATTCCACCCTGTATATGCTTCTGCGGATGGAGGAACAGCGAAAAACCATCCACTCTTACTCCACAAGCCATGACATTGGGAAAGGAGGGGGGATGTTTTTTAGCCAAGCGCAGTGGAGAATACTTTCTGTGCTGTGCATGGTGCTGAAACCATTCAAAGTAGTCACCTGTGAAGTGAGTTCAGACACTGCTAGATTGAGTCATGTGATTCCCTTAATTAGACTTTTGGAAAAGCAGCTTGAGAAACTGAAGGAGGAGATGAAACAAAGCAATTCCCCTAAGTATGTCGGACTTGTAGATCAAGTACTTTATTCGCTTCACCAGGATCCAAGAGTTATCAAAATCTTGAAATCGGATCACTACATTTTGGGGACTGTGCTTGATCCTCGGTTTAAGAGCTATGTCTTCTCTTTGTTTCCAACTGACCCAGATATGGCGAGATGCAAGGAGCTCCTGGTGAGCAAGATGACAGTTTAAGTGTTACGTGACAGGATAGCGTCTCCTCCTTCAGTTTCTCACTCAACTGCTGCTAGGAAAAAACTTAGCTTTCCCAAGAGACCCAGGGATGATGCAGTTGACTCAGCACCAAATTTTGACATCTGGTCTGGTCTAAAAGATTTGACCAAAACACGTGACACCTCTGCTGTAACTCCACCTGATCCTACTAGCAATATCCAAAGGATGGTGGAGGATTATTTTCATGACAGCATAGAAATAGACATATAAGTCAGTCCCTTTACATACTGGGAGGAAAAAAAAGGGAATTTGGAGACCTATGTACCAATTTGCTTTGCACTGCCTAAGCTGCCCACCCTCCCTCTGTGTACTCGAAAAGAGTTTTCAGCACGGCCAAGAACCTTGTCAGCGTTTGGCGTAGGAGGCTTCTTCCCTCAAAATGTGGAAAAGATGATGTTCATAAAAATGAACATCAAGTTCCATGAGGAAATCCTTTCCCGCCAATTACATCAAAATACTGAGACTTCTGTAATGGTGGATTCCAGCGGTGATGAATTAATAATGGGTGAGGATGAAGTACAAACTGATGAAGATGAGGATGAGGCTGAGGATGATGACAACAACATCTTGCCACAGCAGAGTTCATTAACAGCATTGTTACCTTAGGTGCCTTAAGGCCATTGTTACCTTTTTTTGTGGGGGCCCAAACAAACCAAGCACTTCAGCCACAAGGAGTAGCACTTTTGTGGCTGAAGTGCTTGGTTTGTTAAAGTGTGCATGCCCTTTTTAAGATCCAACATAAGGGTGGGTGGGAGGGCCCAAGGACAATTCCATCTTGCACCACTTTTCCTTTCAGCTACCGCTGTGTGCCAATGTTTCCTGCATGTGTTATATACTGTTGTGTGCTTAGCAAAAATCTTAGACACCCATTGATGATGCAGATGACTCAACACAACATTTTGATATCTGGTCTTTTCTACTGTAATTGAATTGACCAAAATTAGTGACACCTCTGCTATAACTCTACATGATCCTACTATCAACTATCTACATCCAAAGAATGGTGGAGATTTTTTTTTAATTCTTTTGAACGGTATAAAGACAACAGTTTTATTAACAAAGAGCAACGTTGCTTGCAGAAGTCATGTAAGCATGGTTGTCTAAATAGATGTGTATATGTATTACCTTACACTTTGCTGATGTTTCATCAAGTGTTTTTAATCTGCACTTTACATCAAAGGTACCTAACTATATTATAATTTTGGATGAATTGGGGCTGATTTGAAGCTCAGTGATGAACTTGCTTTTTCCTGGGAATTACAATGGCTCTTTTTAGTGCATTGTCTGGCACCCTGGATTGCTCTGGGTCTGATAAAAGCACGCATCCCGGGGGAGTCTTTTCTTTTCTGGCACTGCTGTGTGGCAATGTTTCCTAGATGTGCTAGGAACTGCCGTGTGTTTGAGTCATTGCTCTGTCGCTTAGCATCCAGCCAGGTCGCTGCAGTATTTGTCCGAATGTGTATGAAAATAATATTGTGACCTGTGAGGTGGTCTAAATTGACTGCAAATTACTTGAAATTAGTGTTATTGAGGTTAATAATAATGTAGGAACAAAAAAAGAGTAAAATTATGTGATTTGAGCATATTTTAGCAATTTTTCTAAAAAAATACGGATCCAAAACCGAAACCAAAACACAGGAGGGCGGTTTTGCCTAAACCAAAACACGAAGTTCATCCAGATCTAAAACTAAAACCACAACCAGAACATGGGGGTCAGTGAACATATCTAATATATATATATATATATATATATATATATATATATCACTATTCCAGTATTCTAGTACTCATAACTCATACTTAAATTTATCTAGCAGACAAATCTTGTCAATACTACTTTGCTGCTTGCCAAGATTTCTGTCACTACTTAAAATGGTCGACCTCATACCGTTCTTTGTTACAAGCACATGTTACCAGTATGTGATGCAATGATGGCTATTTCGCTAACAATTCAACCTTCAGCAACAGGCCCTTAGCTCATTACAACCAGTATTAGCAACTGCTCCAAAAATATCTATCTATTAATCAGTCATTGTCCACTAATTTTTCTTTTATCTCACAGGGGGGGGGGGATGTCCACAAACATCCCAACAAAACTATGGGCAGCCATTACTTTACACACATAGGGGTGAGAGTCAGCAAAGCATATTAAATACAATGTATTTCAATGTATATAATTTTTCCCAAGTAAGAATTTACCAAACTATCTTATTTAACGTATCTCATACAAGAGTCTTTCCTATTTTATCACACATCTGCTTGTCCAGCCATTACACATTGTCTTCTCCAGATGTGTCCCACAGCCCGGGGGGAGGGAGCACACACTAGTAAAGTAAACTACCAAATACAGTCTGTATTATATCAACATCAGTATTTGGCAAAATAAATAATGAACTTCAACATAATACTGCAATCTTTGCAAATATAAACTTGCTGCTATTTCCAGCAGGTGCATGAGGTCTATTGTACGGCATATTCCAACTCCTAAGATATTACTAATTTCAAAACCTTAAACTGCATTACTTCTTAAGCACAGTAACATTTACTACAATAACAATATATAATTATATGACAATAACAATATCTAATTCTATGACTCCTGTAGCTACTTCACTATGCTGACAGGTTTACCCTAAACAAAACTGCATTACTAGATGCCATTTCATTTTCTAGTAACATTCTATATTACAATATACACATTAAACACTAGGGGAATACTGTATATTTAACCATTGTCTATTCCCTCATGTTCAAATATTACCACCGCCCGTCAGGGCCCATGTAGCAAAATCCTTGTGTCTGTATGTTCCCAACATGGGGAGAGATGTCCTTGTGTGTCTCTGTGTAAGCAGCCTTATCCAAAAAGTAAGTCCATCGTTGGTCTATGTAACACTTCCTAGTGGCGTTTTAGTACACCATGCACCCCAGTGACTACAGAAGGGGTCACCAGGAATGTGAGTTAGGTGTTTTGTGAAAAGTGACTAAGGTTGGTTGCTATGGTGACAACCCAGCACAGCCTGCGAGAGACTAAGTAAGAAGAAGAAGAAGGAGCTGTCAAAAAGGGGGGATTGGAGAAGATTGAGCAGAGAGAGTACGGAAAAGAGACTCAGAAAGTGAGAGACACAGACCAGGAGACCTAATGTGAAAGTTGGAGACCTTGAACAGTGGGGTGGATGTCTCATTGCCCAGGTGTGGGTGAGTGGCAGCTGCCACCTAGCGACAATCAATACTGTCCCCTAAGTGAGTGTGGGGGAGCCACATAACAGATAACAGAGAGGACCCCAAAAGAGAAAGGGGGATCGCTGCATGCAGCAGTGTGTCTGCATATAGAGATGGAAGGAGTTCCCAATCCCAGAGAGGTGGAGAACCCCATATCGCTAAAGAGAACCTTAAGAGAGAGAGGGGAACATTTTGCATGGAAGAGACCCTAGAGAGAGGGTTGCTGCCAGGGGCTGAGAGGACACAGAGTGAAGTGTCAGAGCCAGTGGCTGAGAGGACACAGAGAAGTGTCAGACCTGAGTGGCTAAGAAAACATAGGGAAAAGTGTCAGAGCCCAAGTGAGAGATCATCCCCGCAGAGGAGGGGTGATATGCAGAGTGTTACACAGCGTGTGTCAGAACTGCATTGAGGAGAAGCTGCCTGCTCAAGGGAAATGTTTGCCTGTTAGTACCCATGTGAATCATCCCTGCAGAGAAGGGGGACTGCAGTGAAGTATGGAGTACTGGAGTGTAGGAGACATGTGAACTTTCTTAGATAACATTAAGAACTGTGCAGGAGGAGTAAGGAGATATACTAGCAACCAAATTCATATTGCTCATTAAGAACTGCGCTGGTGAGAGTAAGGAGCTGTATATATTTCTGTGTTGCGGCAACCATTATGATTATCATGCTGGAGGAAGAGGAGCGTAAATAAAGAGTTCAGTTTGTGATAGAGATGATCTGGTGCCCAAATTATTCTTTTATTGCACTGCACCACAAAGTGACATCAGCTGTGTCCTACTACTTACATAGAGACTTTGCAGTAAAGTACCTGCATGTGCAGGGACCCCTGGTTATTTAAACCCATGGCAATCACGAGAACCTTTGCACCCCACATGCACAGTGACAGGGGGTTACATTAAATTTTGGAAATATTAATGTTGTGCCATTTTAGGGCAATAACTGACTCGTTTTCAGTTATGATCCTGCCAAAAGCACTGAATATGTGCTCTTAGAGTATAGGACTGACATTCCCAGGTTTGTTTGAGTCACATCTTTATTAAATGTATAGCAGCCTTTCCAGGCAATGTTTTATGAAGCAATAAACAACACCAGTCATGCATGTAAAAATTCAAATGCAAAAACTGATACCAGAATGACATAGTAAACAAAAGCACATTCATGAGAAGTCATGTCAAAACATAAAACATAATATTCACGTCAAAGCATAATTGCAAAAACAGGAAATAACCATGAAATAATTATCATTTACAACAGACACAGAAAGCATATGCAAGAAACAACAAGATTAGTTAGGTTCTTTAATCACAATGTTCAGTGGCTGAAAATTCAAGATGTTAAAATGTACAAATGTATATGCAGTTACTGCAAAAAGGAATCTACTGAAGGACACGTAAAATACAAACACAGACTTCAGATAGGAAGCATTGCAATTTAATTACGACCGTGCAGATGTAACATATTCAGTTTACAATTCCAATATGCTTTTTTCTGAAGTAACTTTGCTGTCAAGGCTTTACTTTCAGCATAGCATTATAATTCCTCAGTATTTGCACATCAGAAACATCATGCCTACTTTCTATATAATGTAGTGTCCTTGATTTGCTTTCTTTTTCTCATCTTATTTTCAGAATTCTGCTCTTTTTCTATTTAATTTTCAAGGGGGTAAGTTCTAATGGGAGTATGTCCTAATAATACTTGGGGCAGCACAGTGGCTTAGAGTTCACTTCTGCCTCACAGCACTGGGGTCATGAGTTCGATTCCAGACCATGGGCTTATCTGTGTGGAGTTTGTATGTTCTCCCTGTGTTTGTGTGGGTTTCCTTCTTCATCCGGGTGCTCCGGTTTCCTCCCACACGCCAAAAACATACTTGCAGGTCAATGACTGCTATCAAATTGACCCTAGTCTTTGTGTGTGTGTATGTTAGGGAATTTAGACTGTAAGCTTTATTGTGGCAGAGACTAATGTGAATGAGTTCTCTGTACAGCGCTACGGAATTAGTGGCGCTATACAAATAGTCGATGATGATATTGATAATCTTATCTAATATAGTCTGACCCACTAGTTCAGAAATATAACATTATTATTAACCTTTATTTATATAGTACCAGCATACTCTGTAGCACTTTACAATTGGAGACAAACCCAGTAATAAAACAAGATTGTGTATTAATAGAAAGACAAAGCGGTAAGAGAGCCATGTTCGCAAGCTATAAGGACAATACCATTCCTGAAGCTATGCATACAATCAGCCATACTTATACTATTGTATCTAATGCCTCTCTTGAAACTTTATTATTCTAGTTATTAAAGAGAATGTAAAACTTGGGCTATTAATAGTACTAGGAACACATTTTCTTATGCTGATAACAAGCTTTATTGTCATTTCAACATGATGATACAATTGACATAAAACAAAAAATCAAACAGACAATAGTTGCAGGATTGTAGTGTGCGGGACAGAGTCCAATACATTCATGAGTTTAAAACAATTTAATAACACCGACACATGTCTCAAATTGAGTAATGATTCCATTTCTGCATTTGAGAAAGATGTTGAGGATTGATGTTGTTGATGGTGACATTATTGACAAATTTGTTACTGATCACTTGATGATTGAACACCCTAGGATCGTTGTTTTAGGTCATATAATAATTATTGCCAACTTTCTGGAAGAATCTGTAAAATAGGGATAGGATATATCCTTTAAACTGTATACCTGTATATATGTACAGTCACGGCCAAAAGTTTTGAGAATGACACAAGTATAGGTTTTCACAAAGTTTGCTGTTTGTAACGAGCCGCGGCGGTACGCTGCCTCCTGGCATGAACTAGCAGCCGGCCGCGTGCTTTAGTTTCTGTGCTCTGTTATTATCCTTGTGGCATAGATGTAGGAGGGTGTAGGGACATCCTCCAACTCCAGGGGGAGCTCTCATGTGATTTAAACTGATTCATTTATATTTTTATACATGCTTCCTGGTTTATGTTATTACATATGCTAGTTCTAGCTAGTAATTAATTAGCAGCCTCCTGAGGCTGATTGTCAGCCCTGTCCTCCTCTGTCTTGATTGGCTCTTGGTATTATTTAAGGCACTGCCGGTTATAGCTTCCTGTTACCAGTTTGCTGACCTGCTCTGGCCTTTGTTCCTGTACTGTGGATACTCTGCTGGATTGCCTGTGTATGACCTCTTGTCTGGATTTGGACCCTGCCTGTGTTTCTTGTGACCCCAACCTCTGGCGTGTTTACCGACTTTCCTGTTTGCTCGTGACCCTTGACCTCGGCTTTGTTTATTGGATTTGCTGTCTGCTGCCGACCCTTAACCCGTGCCTGGACTTCACTCCGCTTTACTGGGTTCTCCCCAGCCGGTACGCACTTCACAACCCTCTGTTAGTCTGCGGCTAAGTCTGTCCCCACCACTAGGGGCTCCAGTGAACACCTGACTGGCAGAGTAGACTCCGGGTTGTGCTGTATCGGCTAGAGGGGTTCCTATCACTGTTTCAGTGCTTTGAGACCTTTTTGTCAGATGTTGCTATGGTATATTGAAGTAAAATTACAAACATTTCATAAGTGTCAAAGGCTTTTATTGACAATTACATTAAGTTTATGCAAAGTGTCAATATTTGCACTGTTGACTCTTCTTTTTGAAGACCTTTGCAATTCGCCCTGGCATGTTGTCAATCAACTTCTGGGACACATACTGACTGATGGCGCCCATTCTTGCCTAATCAATGCTTGGAGTTTGTCAGAATTTGTGGGGTTTTGTTCATAATGGGATTAAGGTCTGGGGAGTTTCCTGCCCATGAACCCAAAATTTCGATATTTTAATCCCCAAGCCACTATCACTTTTGCCTTATGGCAAGGTGCTCCATCATGCTAGAAAAGGCATTGTTTGTCACCAAACTGTTCTTGGATGGTTGGGAGAAGTTGCTCTTGGAGGATGTTTTGGTGCCATTCTTTATTCATGGCTGTGTTCTTAGGCAAAATTGTGAGTGAGCCCACTCCCTTGGCTGAGAAGCAACCTCATACATGAATGGTCTCAGTATACTTTACTGCTGACATGACACAGGACTGATGATAGCACTCACCTTTCCTTCTCTGGACAAGCGTCTTTTCAGATGCTCCAAATAATCTGAAAGGGGATTCATCAGAGAAAATGACTCTACCCCAGTCCTCAGCAGTCCAATCCCTGTACCTTTTGCAGAAAATCAGTCTGTCCCTGATGTTTTTCCTGGAGAGAAGTGGCTTCTTTGCTGGCCTTCTTGATACCAGGCCATCCTCCCAAAGTCTTCGCCTCACTGTGCGTGCAGATGCACTCACACTTGCCTCCTGCCATTCCTGAACAAGCTCTGACTGGTGGTGCCCCGATAACATAGTTGAATCAACTTTAGGAGATGGTCCTGGCACTTGCTGGACGTTCTTGGGCGCCCTGAAGCCTTCTTCACAACTATTGAACCTTTCTCCTTGAAGTTCTTAATGATCTGATAAATGGTTGATTTAGGTGCCAATCTTACTAGCCGCAATATCCTTACCTGTGAGGCCCTTTTTGTGCAAAGCAATGATGACTGCACGTTTCATTGCAGGTAACCATGGTTAACAGAGGAAGAACAATGATTTCAAGTGCCACCCTCCTTTTAAAGCTTGCAGTCTGTGTTATTATAACTCAATCAGCATGACAGAGTGATCTCCAGCCTTGTCCTCGTCAACACTCTCACCTGTGTTAATGAGAGAATCACTGACCTGTTGTCAGCTGGTCCTTTTGTGGCAGGGCTGAAATGCAGTGGAAATGTTGTTTTTGGGATAAAGTTCATTGTCATGGCTAAGAGAGACTTTGAAATTAATCGCAATTCATCTGATCACTCTTCATGACATTCTGGAGTATATGCAAACTGCCATCATCAAAACTGAGGCAGCAGACTTTGTGAAAAATAATATTTGTGTAAGTCTCAAACTTTTGGCCATGACTGGAGATGGTACCCTACATAAAGCTGTGTCTAGAATTCCACAATGCTCAAGAGACATGACTAACTTTGACTGAGTTTTCCTATTTATGTTCTTTCAATGTCAGTCATTTGTTCATTTCCATCCGGCATAGTGAACGTTTACATTGTGTTAGGACACTATTGATTCAAGATTCAAATCTCTTTAATTCCCCTTTTCCCTCTACTATTAACACATTTAGAAATCATATTGACACAAATTAGTTTAGGCATGTACTGTATT